>NW_025544810.1:710896-803626 GCF_000150115.1 Histoplasma capsulatum G186AR | reverse complement strand
CGCCTGTTGAGTGGCTCCTTTTTTTGTGGGAAGACTCTCTCGTTGCTTTCCAGCGCCAATTCAGGTGGGATTATCCTATCGTGATCCCTGCCCGCCCAGCCAGTCCGTTGTGGCGACAGTGGTGGGTGATCCGCTCCACTTGCGGCCATCCAAATGTGCGACTAGAGAGGGCTCAGAGAAAACACTGGCTCTGGAAGTACTCCAGCAAAATGCTCCACAGCTCATTTCTTGACTAGCTCTCACAAAGTGCTGTTGCATTATCGGCTTCTACGGCTCCTGGTTGGATACAGACAACTGGCACAACGCCAAAGTGGAGCCTTGAGCACGAAGGATTATTTCCTTAATAATTGCACTTCTGCAGGTACCAGCACGGCTCGCCATTTATGCCGCCCATGTCCCTGACGGGGCGTCACCAGAAAGAAGCCTTCTGTAATCCGCCTCCCCACTGTCCCTAGGTTCTGAGGTTAACTCTGTTGTGGAACGCTGTTATCAGACACTGCCGCCCCTTGAGGTAGAAGCGCTATCATATCTGATTCTGCCCAATTGGTGGTTCAGCAACGACGATTCCACGCATCTCGCATGAGGTGGAGGATTGTTCCTGGGCGGGAACAGACCACGGAAGCAGTTTGTGGCTGAACGGTTGAAAACCGAATTTCTGTGGTCCATTCTGAGGCCAGTAAGCTTGCCCCCATCAATGTCCATTGTGGAGCCGTTCGTGGCCATCAATCTCCGTCCACCAGTCTTTGCTTCTTTTTTGCAAACGGCGCTAGCTTGATCTCGGTCAGTAAAATTACAATGCGGTAACCAGCCAATTACACTTCCAGATGAATCTGGAAATGGGCGAATTACAGTGCAGCTGCGGCTTTTTCATCGTCAGGGATGCATCAACGAGCTGGGACGTTTCTTCCAACAATTGTATTCTTATTTATGGGTGCTGTTACAACCACTGTTGAAGGAAAAGAGCTCACTCACTCTGCAATCGATCTGTGCTTCTGGACTCAGTAATAAATCACAAACCTCCCCAAGAGAACCACTCTAATAAGCGTAAGTACCTCCTTCGAGAAATAATATGATTAATATCCAATCACAGCTTTGCATCTCCCCTGTGTTTATGGCTGGCAATTGACCAGGGAGATGACATTAAAATATTCTTCCGCCGCGCGCCAGGTGTGGACAGGTATTTTTGGTCCATTCCTCCTGTCCATCAGATTGCTCTTTTTTCATCATTTCTCTGCGAGTTTCACTTGAACCTTTTTTGCTTCCTGAATTATCGTCATTAAGAATAATATTCCAAGGTTCTCACTTACATTCGTTTCCGTTCATTCCTGCAAACCTCAAGGAAATAGCCTGTTGACGTGTACATTGTATGTAATAAACACTGTACCATCCACCCATGCATGCACAGGCATGTCAGTGTCAGTCCGTATCTAAAAATTAAAAATAGGCGTATCTCGTAGAATTGCCGCCAAGTTCCGACGAACGGTCTGATTCATGCCTTGCTTCGAACACTGTACTGCGTATGATGATGTACTGCACATATCAAGGTCGAGGATGCACAGCAAAATTTACAGTGGTGGACCCTTGAGCAATCTCAATGATTATTACAAGACATCAAATGTCCAAGCCCAGGTTTGGAGCTCTTGACTGCCCTGGAGAAGTTCCAGCTCATCGCATGTACTGAACAAAAGCCAACAACCTCCATATCCCATTCTCTCATTATTTTGACCCTGTACATTCATCGACTGCGAAAGTATCATTGGGAAATTTTCCGGTGCTTGCACTATGATTCTCCGACTTTCCCCACTCCCAGGACACGCTTATTGTGAAACAAACCGGCGAAAATTTGTGCTGTCAAACGAAACGCTCGTTGATGGCCGCTTGCGCTTGATTCGGCAATAATCCTCGCAGAAGCCGTCATTCTTTCGCCTCCTGGTGGGCTTGCCGATGGTGCTCAGGGGCACCGGCTAGTTGCCACCATTTTTGCCCATGGCAGATTGAAGGGAGAGATGGCTGAGATTAGCCGCCTGATGTATATGCCACTTTCAAATCCATCTATCTCCCTTGAGGACGTTGGTCCTCTGCACATAGGTATGTGCATTTCATCGCATTATTTTCAACGTTTTTTTTCCTTTCAAGTGTGGCAACGCCCTTTTCCCACCTTGCCCATTCCTTGTTCAACGCAGAGACCATTCCTCCCCCCGCCCTGCTCCACTCCGTCTCTCTGCGATTGCTGTGAACGGTGAACTGTGTTACGCGGATGGTCGATTGGAGTACTGGTATCCCATGGTTTCATCGATTTGTGGGGCCTCGGTCAGGATATGATGGGGGAAAAGGATCCCTGACGTTCGAAGTTGAGATTGGCTCCACAAGCATTTCCACAAAAGTTTCCACATGTTTCATTTATTTCTGACCTGAATTCGGTCGTTTGAATTATGATTTTTCTTTTTTTCCCCTAAACTTCTCAAGATTTCAAGAAGCGAGCTGTCTTTCGCTTTCTTGTTTTGAATTGTCTATGTCAGATATGGTCGTCGTTATGTCTACCACCTCCGCGACTCGATTTCTCTTCTCGTTTTAAGTCGCCAGCCGCCGTATGGGGAGGACGGAAGTATTTTGACGCGAGAGTGCAAAAAATGAATATCAGAGCTTGTTTTGGTCTCTCTTATCATCCCGATCATCATTACATTTACCCGGCTCCCATTGATATGTCTTTGGAAATTTGGATGAAAGTGATTTTTTTTTCTTTCATTGCCACAGCAATTGCTGGACTGGCTTGGTCCTGTTTCTACTTTTTTTTGAAATTCGAAACAACATCAATTGAGATGATCTTCCGCATTCAGCAGCTTCGGACGGACTCAGGATTGCAACGGCCCTGTCGCTGAGTCCTTTTTCCCGTCGAACAGCGGTGTCATTGGTTGCAGCAATCTGGATGACCACAAAGAATAGGTGATAAATCTAGTTTCTTTTCTCTCTTTTCTTTTCTTTTGCTTCTGCATTCCTCTCGCTGCTGTTGCGAAATTTTTAGCGACCCAATTCCCCGAAAAATGAAGAGGATGAGGGAGACCACAAAAACAACAGTTCTACGATGCCACGAACCAATCCGTACCCCGGGATAGGTTTTTTTTATGCTGGATCGCTAGCGGATTGGGAACAGGCTTGACTAAACCCATCCTCACCTTGTTTTTCTCATTTTATCTCGGCCGATTTTAGCTTCATAGGATAGTAGTATGTATGTGAGTTAAACCTCTTTGCCGAAACGGGGACCCCGCTCATCACCAGCTTTCCGGCAAGCTTTTCGGCAAGCACTACGGCGCACAGTTGCCAACTGTACCTTTGAAACACATGCAATACATCTGCTGCACGGGCGGCGGCGGCTCTGCTTGACTACCTGCCACATACAATCGCTCTCGCCATGTATACCATGCTACACTGCGTGGCGGATGGCAATGTTCCTCCGGCTCGACTCACCCATATGATATCTATCCGCCAGCCCTAGCCATATCTTGCTTGTTAAGTGAGACACTGAACAGGCGGGATCAAACGATACAGATACCCATTATTTTCTTCCTCCTCTTCTTTCCGGGTCAGATATTCGACTCCCGCAATTTTATCATCATGGGAACGGTTTTTTCATTGGGCACCTAGTTGAACAAGATTAGAAAAACCTGCTCTCCTCGTGGTTAATATCACCTTACAAAATCAAACCGTGTTCAACCTAGACGCCCCTAGACGACAGTGCTCACCACTTAAGTCAACCCCTTTATACTTATCAGCAGCACCCATCAGCAGAGCCTATCAACGAGATATTTTTCTAAATGACTTGACGATGATTGGCATATATTTACATCTGTATGAGGAAAACGTAATGACAATGTCATAGAGTTGCAAAACCTTGAAGAAGATAGAAAAGGAGCTAAATCTATCTATATGTTATCAAGCTCTAACCAAGTTGATGTGTCATTGTTAGAAATTTTGATTTTCCATTTTGCTAACCATGTTCAACTAGAACCGGGTTTTCTTTTTTCCTTTTCTTTATTTATATATCTATATATATATATCTATCTATTTACAACCTCTCCTTAGCAGTCTCTGGAGATCTACATACGCGTTCAGCGTCATAACCGGCATTCTCGTCATCAGATGTGATTTCCGAGATCAAGTATGTAGAAAAAAGAAAGCATTAGTCCGGGGAGATGCGTAAAAAACGGCCCATGTCCTTTACATTGCCACAAGAGTATTCGTGGCAAATTCATAAAAACCGGTAGGGGGCTCCATTGTAAAATGATTTGCCCCATCTACAGCCGTTATTCTCAATTCGACTCCGACTGCGGACTCGATTACGAAGCGCTTGACGTGCACTGCCATACGGCGGCGCAAAACCGCCCCTTTGATCTTGTTGTCAACTGTCAGAAGTTCTGCAGCCAGATCCTGCAGCACCTCATTAACAACAGGACAATCACCCAGAGTGGATTCAATGTGCTGGCTGTGAAGGGGTTCCAGCCGCTCATTTAGAGGGCAGAAGAAGTCAAGGACATGATGTGACACAGGCATTGGACTTGAACATATAAATATATGAAGCATGTTGAAGAAATTCTCACTGCAGCACTGTGTCAGTGCAACTCCCTGTGAGATATGAGGGAAACTAGAGATAAAGATGTTCTGTTAGAGATTTACTCTTATGAAATAGAAGGAGTACACCTGATTTAGCAGTCTAAGCTTTCATTGTCAAAGCATTTGATGTTCATTGATATAGAGACTAGATATTGCTTGCTATTGGCTGGTGACTAGCTGCACGACGTGCTTAACTGCTCTCACGGGTATCGTATTCTAACAAAGCAAGCCATGTAGAGAATAAGCATTGTGTTGATGTATTACTATCACGCATGCAAAGCCGACAGGATCTCATTGAGAGATGCTCGTTGGCTCAGCCATCAGGATCCTACCTGCCCTTGAGCGTGCGATGTGAACAACAAAAACGGGGTACATCTGTGTGGCATTCATAGAGCGATCTCGCCCCTCTTTTTCACGAATCACATCAAGGGCCGCTGGCTGGAGGACGTTTTGCACCAGTTGAATCACCTCAACACTCCGCGCCGGGCTCAAGCTTAGGGAAGAGTTCCACAGCTTGCGGGCTCGGGCTTCAATGTCATTGAGGAAGTTGGTGGTGGTCTCGCCATCTCCAACGTGAAGTGTGACCACACCGATCTGCTGGCGGCCCTGCTCCGTGGCCCCACCATAGCGGAAGGTGGAAGATGGGGTTGTGAGACTGAAGCGTTCGATGGCGCCGTCCTCGGGAACGAGATGGAGAACATGGATTGTGGCACCAAACTTGCCAACAACGAGGAGCGCGGAAGGAGCACTAGCTAAAGATCGCATAGAAAATGATATGGAACGAGGTGCTGCTCGTAGAGAAGGTGTTAGGCCACTGGAACAAAAGAGCTGGATCACCACCAGCGCCAATGCTAGTAGAAGGAACGAACCAACCCAAACCCCCCAACAGAAGACACACTTACCAGCGGGTTGAAGTTTTTCACTCATTTTGGATATATCCTGTTCTCTATCTCACATGATCTATGAGCTGAATCTCTAAATCCAGTGGAGGCATGAGGAGGGGTGGAGCATGATGACCATCCGCGTGGGGTTTTTGGCTGAGATGGATTTTTGCGGTCTCCGGCCCTGGGTGCCTGGGGTAGGTCAAAAAAAAGCGATGAATTTCCAGCCAACCATAAATTTTGCACATCGCAGTGGCGTGTAGCAAGACTCTGCAATATAAGAGAAATTTAATTCCCTCTATTATCATGGACTTCAAGCCGCTCTGCGTCATGTGTTGGCAAAGCTACCCATTCCCGAGGCTCAAGGACGAGATGATTATAGCTTTGCATGTATGTGCATTCGTTGAAATTAGTGTTAAAGCCCTAATGTTCATAGAATTACTCCGTAGTTTCACTCCATCTACAGATTCCATAACTAGCCGATAAATAAGCTGTCGCTAATAGCCTAGACCCATATCATATTTTTGGTTTTCTCTCCTCCCCTTCAGGATCAGATATCTACCTTTTAGAAAATGGGACGGCCGCTCATGTCAACAACCATCGTATTCAAAGCGCTAGGAGAATAATGTCGACCGTATCCGTGATTTGGCTGCGAGATCAACAGTCTTTCCCGCTTATGAGGAGTTGTAGCTCAAATCAAGGCGAAGCAGCGAAACACTGCCATGAAGGAAGTAGCGGAGGCGGGTTTTACTAAGATCGCAACGCCTCCCGAGCTAGTTCATCGTGCATTGGACTTTCACTGTTCAAATAAATGATGCTAGCATGGATTCTTTTGATTTATGCTTAGATCGGACTAGGGCCCGAGGGCAACAGCGCCCACATTTTGCGCCGCTGACTCCGCCCACTCCTGCTTGATTCATTCATTATAAAGCCAAACGTCACCCTCCTTGAAAGAATCATTATCGGCAGCTCTTATAGAACGGGCCTGGCGGTTGCCTCCACCAGGTTGTGATATTGATTGACACTTATTACCTATATTGCTGCGCCGTCCCTATATCACTCCGCCCGAGGACTGTCGTTTACCTACAATCTGGGTAACCAGTATCAAAATCAAAGAGGCAGTTCACAATATTCAAGACACTATAAAAACATGGCTGGGGTGCCAAAGATAGAGTTATATTCACCGCAGGAATCTCTACCTCAATGCTACGCACCGGTGTCGCCATGTACAATCAGAGCACCAATTGATCGGCCCATCTCCATCTTGTCCCCTGACCGTGAGCAAACGATCAAGACATCCAAGTCCGACAACGGAATGCGGAAGAATTTCTGGTCGAAGCTTAGGAGGAACAAAAGCGAAACTCTCCGTCCTTCTGACATCCTCACTGCCTGCTCCAAAGAGGATTCTCGACAGGCTAGGTCAGGCGGAAGGCTCGTCTGGTCAAACGAGCGCCATATTTGGATGTTCCCGGACCACGACACCCGCAGCGTGCAGCACTCTCCTCAAACACAGTGGTGGTTGAATGATCGTCGACCTAGCTCTACCATCGGAACAACCAGAACCTCGAATGCGAGTGACGAACTCCTCTTCGCACAATTACCGGGCCATTACACCCTCAGCCCATACGACTCCGCCAACAACAACAATATTCTTCCAACCTATACACCTGGCAGAAACTTCGATGATGTCGCTACCCGAACGGGAACTGAAAGCCAGTGGACCCTCGTGGCGAAGAGAGTTAGTGGATCGAATTCGGTGCGCTAAGTGCCATCAAAAAGATATCATTATTTTGTGGTTTGTTTTTTTTTCCCTTTCCCGAGTGAAAAGTTTCAAAATCTGTGTATATTTCTGGAGTTGGTTCAAGGGTTCTTTTTGGATTTAGTTTTTTTCTCCCTTCGACGAGTCTCTTGCTACGATTGCAAGTTATGACACTTGTTATATCGACTTCGACGGCTTTTACTACTTGGGATTTGACAGGTTGTCATTTCCGGCAGCAGATTTCGACTGTGCATTTATCATGTCCAAACTCATTCACCCTTTACATCCATGACAACTTTGGGTGATATTTTTTATTTATTTATTCCCCCCTTTTCCCTCTTTGGATTTCCTTAAGGAGGGTATTGTTCTCAAAGGGCTCCCACGGGGAAAACAATCCTTTGCATGGATTCCTAAAAATATTGTCATTTCATCAGCATCTTTTGAGTTTATCTGTCGTTTTGATCCGTTTTAGATACCCATGTTTATATTACTTTTGCTATAAATCTACTGGCCTTGGTGCAAAGGCACTGACTGGTTGGGATGGGCGTTTTTGGACTTGGATATTGAGTTGACATACTTAAGACACATTTTATGTATCATTTTATATATATACTGTATTTATTTATTTATTTATTTATTTATTTATTTTCTTCTCATTGATAGAAAATTTGATGTCGTTTCATCTTACGCTCTCTCTTCTCCCCTTCCCCTGAATTCGCCCCGACAGTCGAAAAAGAGAGGGATACCAAGAAACCATCACTTGCAGGGCAGGATGGCGCAGCCAAGCGCACCATAATGCAGCCACATGGATAGGCGCGGGGGAATCCCCTTTACTCGTATTGCGGTTCAAGCAATATAGACTAAAAAATGACTGTGATTTCGTGAGTGAAGGGAACACGAACCACAATCGAGCCCAGGGTATTCATTGGTTAACACAAAAACCATGAATTGGGCAAAATC
The DNA here is from genome assembly GCF_000150115.1 of Histoplasma capsulatum G186AR. Taxonomy (NCBI): domain Eukaryota; kingdom Fungi; phylum Ascomycota; class Eurotiomycetes; order Onygenales; family Ajellomycetaceae; genus Histoplasma; species Histoplasma capsulatum. Next base: position 795,418 of record NW_025544810.1, on the reverse strand, counting down.
GACTTTGGGAAATCTTCCTGTCAACCTTGCAGAAGTCAGATACATCCGGAGTCCAACAACGTTCCCCCTCTCATCCGCTGTGCAGCGCTTTATCCCCGCGAATTTCTTGTTCTCGTCAATTTTGGCCGGAGGCTTAGCAGCATCATCGAACATGAGATAAATGCCCAACTTCGCAATTGGTGCGCCAAGGCATATTTCACGACCCGACAAAACACTTATGCGATTTCTCCTGAAGGCACAGAGTATGTCTCCGGGAGATGTTGGACTACGGAAAACCCGCTTGACGCTTTCTCCCATACCCACGCGACGAAGTCGGTATGTTACTGATCTCGTTATGCGGTGTGGAATATCTGAGGTTGGTTGAAGCCGCAGCTCGTATACTATATATAGACTTTGGAAACAGCTTGGAGAAGAATTTGGATGGAGTGTTGTTCTCCCATGATTCGTACTGAAATGCACATAGAGCACCGTGAAAAATAGAACTCGTTTTTTACCTTGCCATCGTGGATAGGGGTCTATTGGTCGGAATACTGACTCGCGACCAGCGTCGTCAATTATTTCTGACAATCGACCAAAAACTGTTTGGGTAGGGATAAGGGAGTGAGGATGCTACCGATTACAATCCATGCAGTGTCACACTGTTCACTTCTGTTCCCGTTTGTTTCCATCTAGAGGGCGAGCGTTGAAGTCGGAGCCGCCATAGCAGTAAAACACTGGTAGATTTCTGATATCCTGATATTATTCAGGCTCACAAGCAGATAAGAGTTTTATATTGAAATTCTTTAAAATGCAAATGTTGACGACCCCGATCGCCTTTGTAGAAGAGAGTTCCCTGACAGTCGGATAAATCTTATTAAATCGTCATGCATCTTGTACTCGTGAATAAGGAATCTGGAAGGGGCTATTCCGCCTATCCACTCCAATTGAAGACTTCAACCCTGAGTCTTTTTTTTTTTTTTTTTTTTTTTTTTTTTTTTGCTGCTCAACTTGATCGCCATCATGATTGTCGCCAGCTTACGAGCGCTGAGATCGAAATTGATCAGCGTGATTCGGCCCAGATGATCCTTTGTCCGCTGGCTGCCGATTATTGCCTGTTCTCCGCCTCCATTCGTGCACCAAGAAACAAATTTTTATAACACAATCCCTGGGTTGAACTTGATATTGATCAACGCTTGCCCAGAGCTCTCTCGTACTTTCCCAACGCCGACTGTCTCGATTCGTCCAGGTCTCCTGAGAGTTATTTCCCTTTTGATAATTCGAAAGAGGTGAACGCCGAGCCCTTAACGTTGACTGTGGTTTGGAGATCAAAGGGCTTGTACCGCGGACCATTCGAGGCTAGTCTATGATACTTTACATGCCATTACATCCATTTAGATTTGCTCACTGTATATCCTTGACACTGGGTAGCTAAGAACTAGTTAAAAGTAATACTTTCATGGATATATTTAATTGTTACGCGAGGGGTCAGGGTCATTCCTCGTACATCACCCTGCACACGACTTTCCCAACGCCCAATAGCTTCTGCAAAGTGGAAGATTGGTCACTTCTCACAAGATCGTACACTAAATACGTCGAGCCTGGGATCTACAGAGGACGCTCTCAAAAGTAATATCTCACACCCATAATTTGAACTGAAATCCCAATACTAGTGTAAGGATCCTTTCTTGGAATTGTGGGAGCAAACCACGGGCATTGGCCTCCTCTAAAATCCTCGATTGAGAGATGGAGCGGCAATACTTAACGCCGGTTTAAATTTAATTCTTAGTGCGAAACACTGCTTTTGACAGCACCCTTCGCACAGCCTTAGCCGATATTGTTGTGGTGGGTGGGCCAGCTTTGCCTTGCTGACTCTCGTTTCCGCAGCGCAGGGCATTGAGTCAAGCGGTTCCTGATCAGGAGGCGTGATAATCATCATGTTTCGCAGGATTTGCTCTCCGTTTCGATGCAATTGAGCTGAGGAGTGACCAATGAGTAACCATCGTGGTCTGGCGGTTTTACCTGCAACCTCAACCACATCTTTCCCCATTTTTAATTCATGGCTACATCCCGCTGGAATACTTCTATAAATTGAGCCCTTTTTAGATGCTTCATCCAAAAACAAAGAATCAAATTGAGCATAAGTTTGGCCTGTGCTTCACTCTCAATGGCACCACGTATTGTGAGAGTGGACACGCGACACGAAGCAAGAGTGCATTTGATGGTGCACACTAAATTTGAGCCACCGTCTAGTAACGACTGAGGAATGAAAGATAAGATGAAGGAGACGAAGTATTCGTGCTCGTGCTCGTGCTCGTGCTCGTGCTCGTACTCGCAGTTGACACGCTTGTCACTGCTTGGATTTTGTCGCTCCGGGCAAGCGGTGACGGAGCTCACGGAGCTCGCACATATCGGGTTTCTGCTCTGCATTATCGGATGTATGGGGAAATTTGCTGGAACCCATTTTGCCGGGGGATTTCTCATGATAGAGGAGACTGCGGGGGTCTGATCTTTGACGCCAATTGATGTTTGTGACAAATGTGCGTGCCCTGAAAAACCCCCACTGGTGAGCATATTCCTGAAGCTAGTCAATCGGCTGAGGAGTGTTCAGAGGCTCTTGGCTTCTTACTTCCTTTCCCGCATTCCCCTGAACATTCTCATTCTAACAACGGTGGTCCTGCTGTGGACAGACTGTTACTCTCTCCACAAGAAGGCTGCAATAATCAGGCGCAACCCAGTGGATCCAATTTTGTTGCATATGACCCTCCTATCCGGCCTCGACCGGGAAGAAATGGGGGTTGGGCATTCGTATATATATGCTTTAGGAGAGAGCGGATCTTCCAATATCTCCTACTGTTGGTGTTTGCTCTCGATATTTCATGGAACATTTTCGATTTCAAGATGCCGTGGTAGTATACATGGTCAACGTCTTTCAGATCATGGAAATAATTGTACAGACAGCATCAACAAGAGAACGAACTATTTGGACAACTCTCTCCCACTACGAGTGAGCTATTGCTTCTCGTGTACCAAAAGTTCCCGCGTGCGTGGCTACTTTCTTAGTTGCCTGTGAGAATTAAAAAACAGAGTTGTTTCTTCTCGTGCGATTTCTATAACATTTTTTCCCTAGATACTACCAATCTAACTCGCCATGAAACCATGGGAAGGGCAAACTGAACATAAAGGCAACAAAAAGCCTTTTGAATGAGTGGAGAATACTTGAATCATGGAAATTGCCTAAGATTCCCAAGCGATTCAAGTATTACGTCGTTCCCCAGACCACAAATAGGCGGAGCTGGTGCATGCCAGAGTCTCCAAGAATTATACCAGAAGCTCACCCTGTTGCGGTCTCAGTATTTTTTGTGCTTTGATATCTTCATCTGGAGCAAAAGATGTTCGGCTGCAAAAGATCCCTAAGTTGGAGTTGGCTTGGACCTTCCCTCATGCTGTCGCACTAGGGCTTTTATATACCTGGATGTGCCATTTATATATATATATATATATGTATGTATGTATATCTACAATACGCCGTCCTTTGTTTGGCCTTTTTTACTACTGTGGATGATTTTCCATAGCCTATTAACAACAAGCAACATACCTAGGGTTTGTTGCGAGGGCAGAGAATTGGTATCCATGATGAGTACCAGCAGCAACTCTGGTCTCTCCTCCTGCTTGATATCTTCAGGCTTGCCGAAATTTGAGAAGGACAGTCAACGGGTATTTCTCTATCAAAGCCGATACTCCACTTCGTGAAATAATTCGCCATGTGGAATTCAGCCCATAGCTGGTCGAACACTTCTATTGTGTAAAGCCGTGTCTCGGTAAATATTCGCATACACTGGTCTATTTTGTCGGGAGAAGTTGGCATCGGGAGGGTGTGCAATAACACAGCGTATGAGTGGCGATGACAGAGTTGCATGTGTTGACGGTTGTGTTGTAGGTGAAGATACGCCATTGCTTGCGAAACTTCTTTCTATATTTCTTTCATCCTCGATTCCCTTTTTACCACGGGAAGTCTAGTTTCTCATTAGAACCCAGCTGCTTACAGCGCAGTCTTTTAACCCCAAACTACAAGTCAAACAACGGCGCAACATATTGCTAACCGATTTCTCTTTCATTCTCCTCGCCTAGGTTGGGTGTCCAAACCTCGAAAATGGCAGATCCTCCAGGGTCTCCAGGGCCTCATGCCAACTGCTCTGCTTACCCCGAACTTCTCGACGATGTTAAACTAGAGGAGGACAATGAGGCTAACTACGATAATCCATTTCAGGTGGCAGACGTTTTGCTTGGTGAGGCACCTCTGGTAATTAACCCGACCGGTCAAACAGCTCCGGCAAATGTTAATTTGCCCCTCAATTTAACCCCACAACTCCAAGCAAATGCTCCAGCGGATAACCCTACCAATGGACTAATAGGACGAGTGGAAATTAAGCTGAAAGAACTTGTCCCAGCCCCATCCACCACACGGCGTCGCTACTTGAATCACGATTGCAGTATTGAAAACCTTGAAAATGGAAGGAAAGAAGGACTTCACTTTCTGGATCGGTTGAGATCTCTATTTCAGAAATACTCTCACCAACCATCGGAGAATAGATGGCTCAAACAGACCGAAGAACTTAGCAAGAAAGCCGTGCCACCTCGGGTCATTATCGGTGTTGTCGGAACCACAGGGGCAGGCAAATCTTCTCTAATCAACGCGCTTTTAGACGAGGAGCGTTTGGTCCCGACAAACAGTATGCGTGCATGTACCGCCGTGGTGACTGAGATATCTTTCAACCATGCACCAAACCGTTACAGAGCAGAGATTGAATTTATTTCTTTGGCAGAGTGGGAGGAGGAATTAAAATTAATTTTTGGTGATATCGAACTTGGGAATCAACAGAAGGGAGATAATTCCGACTCTGCGATTGCTCGAGCAAAAACGACTGCGGTATACCCGGACACCCCAGACATTCTAAAATCGTCGATCAAAGAGCTTTTAGTACATGAAAATGTGTCAAATGTTCTAGGGAAAACGATTGAATTCGCCGAAGATGATCCGATTGTTTTCTACACCCAACTTCAGAAATACGTTGACAGCAAAACCAAGACCCGAGGCAAAGGCATGAAGGGGAAGAGCAAAACTGGTGGTCAAAAAGGTTGTAATGGAGGTTTGCGGAACGCGAAGGAAAGCGTGGGAACCAGCATGGAATTTTGGCCTTTGATACGCATCGTTCGCTTGTACGTCAAGGCGCCTGTTCTTGCTACCGGAGCTGCTATTGTCGACTTGCCTGGCATGCAGGATGCCAATGCTGCGAGAGCTGCAGTTGCGTCTCGATACATTGAACAATGCTCCTCTCTTTGGGTGGTGGCTCCCATAACGCGGGCAGTGGATGATAAAACAGCGAAGACCCTTCTCTCAAATAATTTCCAAAGACGGATCCAAATGGACGGCACCCTTAGTGCAGTGACATTCATATGTTCCAAAACTGATGATATTAATTTATCAGAAATGGTTCTTGATTTTGAGGATATAGTCGATGAGCCACTTTCGACTCTGGAGACTCCAGAAATTTCCACTACACTTCTTCAGGAGAACCTCGAAGCCTTGAAAGATGAGCGCAACGAAATTGTTATGTCAATCGATGATATTTGTGAAGAAATGGCTGCTATGGGATGCAGTTTCAGTCCGTTGAAAGGCAATGATGGCTCTCCAAAAAGAAATAGACCAACCGACTATTACCCGGACTTCAAACGGCATGGGGAAAACGCCACCAACGAATGTGGCCTAAACGACAACAACATGGAAATAAATGACGACCAGCCAGCAGATTCTGTAGAAAAGAGATGGTGTGATGCTTCAAATAAACGAAAACACCTGTCGCATCGGAAAAAACAGATTGACTCGGAGATAAAACAGATGATCGAGCTATTGAATAATGCTCGGGAAAACGAGCAAAGAAAACAAAATAAACTAGGTCTAAGGTGTATTATAGAGAGAAACCAAACCGTGAAGGCCCAAATTCGGCAGGACTTTACTGATGGGGTTCGGCAATTGGACGAGGCAAATGCGGAGGAGGAGAGTTTTGACCCGAGTGTTGATCTCAGGGATTACGATCAGGTTGCCAGAGCACTTCCGGTCTTTTGTGTGTCCTCCAAAGCATATCAAAAATTGAAAGGGAGACTCCGTCGCGACCATGCCGTCAAAGCATTCTGTAATACCGAGGAAACTGAGATACCAGCTCTCCAAGCTCATTGTCTGAGTTTGACCGTCGCTCAACGCAAATCTGGCTGCCAATCGTTCCTAAATGGGCTACAACAGCTCGTGAACTCTTTGGATCTGTTATGTTCCATTAGTGGTTCTTCAGAGTCCCTATGCGAGGAGCGCAAAGAAAATAACCGTATTTTCCTGCAAAGTAGATTGGATGCTCTGCAACTGGTATGCTCTAAATCAAGATCAATTGATGTTTATGTTTCGTCGCCTCTATCTGCTCACTCGTATCCAGGACCTGGAGAATCTAACTGGAGAACTTTTGGCTGAAATCACCAGCGCCATCAAGCGTAACATTTTCGATAAATTTGGTGTGTCATCCTATCCCCCTGCCTTCTAGAAATGTTATTATAAGAAAGTTGTGCTGATATTTCGCAGGTTTCGCTTCATCACAGGCTTGCAATGAGGTTGAAAACACTCTTGAGGAATGGCACCGTTCACGCAAAATCTCTCCAGAAGGTCTCGCCTGGAACACTTATAAAGCGATTTGCAGACGCCAAGGGGTCTACAAGCATCATGTGAGTTTCGATCAATTAACGTTGTTGCTTTCCTTTCCTTTCCTTTTCTGTTTTGGATAGGGTATTTCTAATATTGTAATAGGACTGGAATAGTAAGCTGTAAGGTTTGATGGCTCCTATAGGGGAAATCTGTTATGTCTGACAACTTTTAGGATCCAACCTATGATGCCAATTCTTGCGGCTAGTTGGGAACGGTAAGAAACATCTCCGTTGTTTTTGTAAGACATGCTAAATATCGTGTAGTTCCTTCTCGCTTCTAATCCCGAAAATGCTATCCCGATTTGCCGAAACTTCGTACGGCTATGTAAAAGCATTGAATGAGAGTCTTGCGCCTCGTCTCTCTGCTAGGACAGCTAATCCTAACATACCACTGAAGCTGAAGTCTCAGCTTACAACCTACCAGGCTTCTTTCAAGGAGATATCCTGCGCGAGTGATGCAATGTTGAATCAAAGCCATAAGGCAGCAAATCGTGCATTCGTTCCGATAATTGCAGCCGAGTTGAAGGAAGCCTATGAGGACTGTGGGTCTGCAAGTGGTAAGTAACCAGCCAGCTTGTAATCGTTTCTAATGCCAACAGAATCTGTAGGACAGGGAGTTCACATACGCATGAAAAACATCATGACTGAGCATGTGCAAAAGGGTCGCCACGAAATGTTCCGCAAAAGCACAGAACACGTCCAGTCCGAGCTGGAAGGTACTCTCCAATCCATTAGAAACTTCCTTGCCCTGAAGATCGAAATGCTCTTCCAGACGATTCGTCTGGATTACGAAAATTCATTTGAGAAGTCGCAGACTTCTGAGGAGAAGGCGCTGAACAAAGAACTCAAGAAGCTTCTCCAAAGGAATACGATGTTTAACGGCACAGCAGCATCCACTTCAACATCCGGCGATGTACAGGGCCAACCATTTAATTGGATCAAGAATGAAGTGAATGCGGATTTCGCATGAACATATAATTTCTTAAATACATAGGCCTGGTGGTTTTTTCCTTTTCTCTTTGGTTAATATCATCCTTTAACTCCACCCAGGATTGTCACTTCACGTTTTTGCAGCAGAGGAAATCAGTATTATTATTTTGTCACTCAACTCGTGGGACGCATGCCGATTATTACCAATCGTCCAAGTTCGTGCCATATTGCGTCTCTATATCCTGCTAAATGCGTTGCCTTCATACAGCCTCTTTTCGGTTGTTGCCATACAGGGCATTTTCGATCCAGCCTTAGAGCAGGGTGGAAGTCACCATGCACTATGTGGACGATTTCACGAGAATTTCCATAATAGGCCCTTGATTTCTAGTCCCCACAACTGTCATACTTGACTGTGCAGTACAACTTTCCCTAGTTGGAAATATTGTTCGCGGAATAGCTCGCTATTCCAGTTTGACTTTCCATCTTACCATTTGAGAAAATGCTAGCTCAGTGAATCTGTCTTATGATTCTAAATTTAAAAATTGAATACCCCATTGTGCTAGACACAATTTTTGCAGGGTGACCTCTTTTCTTTCTATCCATCTTTTCTTCTTCGGCCATTAAACCTTGACTCTATGGGTCGGTATTTCCACGTTCTTTGACAATCTTAGGATTATTTATTAAGCAATTTCATCCTCTTTAATCTGTGGTTGAAAGGGTTCTAAGGGCTTTCGCTTGTTATTGCACAATCAGCCCAACAAGCATTGACGGAGTGCGATGCAACCACTGCAGTCAAATGAACATGTTTATACAGTAGGCCATGTTGCCTTTACCCTGCCTGGTAAGAGAAAGCACCAAAAAAACCCCATAATGATATGGAAGGAATTCTTAAACTGAAATCGGACGGGGAACACAGAGCCAAACCCCCAACCTGCTCACTTACCAGGGTAGTCACCTATAATTGAGAGATTGCATTATATCACAAATAGTGACTTTAGCAGGGGGTAACTGTTTTATACAGACCCTGTCAAATCTACACCGCCAGATTGAACTAGTTGGAAGCCCTCCCTCTCGAGAATCGCCAAAGAATTTCGTCAGTTGAAAGATGCTTACTGTCTAGCCTGTTGCTATGTTGGAGGGTATACCCACTCAATAGTAAGTTTCTGTGTGGCTAACGGATCACAATTCTCTTTCATTTAAATTTCGTCAAATATCCCGTGCCAGTGTTTATCTGCAAATTCATTTAGTATGCTTCTTTTCTTCTTCTGGGTGTAGGCGGTGCACACCCTGATGGTTGATGACATCTATTCAAGTGAAGCAAGCAACAACTCCTTGTTGGGTCATGGAACTAACATAACTTCCCGTGGGAAATCTTGAGCTAATTATCTTCCAGACTTGCTGATGGTTGCTCATCTACCTCATAACATGGATGTTAACCCAATGTATTGCTGTTTGTCCTTCATCCAACACCATCTAGCGTCATACATAAGCGCCCAAGTTGACCCACATACGCACAGGCCACAATAGTTACCCCCCCCAGGCGCTTAAATTCCTCCAGGCCCGGAGGGTTATTTTTAGAATCTCTTGGGTGGGAGGGCGGTGGGTGACTTCTACGGCACCTTTGGAAGACCTATTCTTCTTCTTTTCTAAGTCAAGACAATGTATGAATTGGATGTGCATTGTACTGTGTTGGTGGAACTAGTTATCCCTGTGGGCGCCAATGATTCCCTGTAAATACTGGACGAGGTTGATTGGACACGCACAAGGGGGAGTGTGCATATTCTGAAATTGTTTGGCTTGGTTTGTTTGCATGGCCAAAACAGCAGTTCTTCATGGATTAGCTTGATGCGCTATGGAAGATGTTATGCATTCGAGACCTCGTCTTGTTTCAATAAACTGTGACAAGAATAATATGCAATTTTGACAGTCAGGAGAGCTTCAAACCGCAGACGTAAATTTGTCGCAACTCAATCTACAGAAAATCTGGAATAGAATTTCCGGTGTAAAAAATGACTAGAGGATTTCTGCGGCATGGACAGCTGCAAGACAGTTTCAAATCGAGAACACCGAAACTTTACTAGTACTGCCTTGGAGAGGTCCGAAGCCCCGGAATCCCTGTGGCACTGGTTGCAAGTTTATATTTTCCTCATCGGATATTAGTGGTCAGCCCTCTCTCGTATTTCTGCAAAATATGGGTTGAGATGGCAAACTTCCCGTGTTTGTGGCGCCTGCAAATTTGAATATGAGTTACTTCTGAGTGAAGAAGAAAAATGAAACATCATAGGAACATCCATATGAGCCAAGCAACGAATTTATTTTGGCGGTTTATATCTGCCGCAAGATACCAATTTTTAGCGCTCGGTTTATTAAACAGCATCTTGGACAGCCCTTGAAATGAAGACCTAAGAGATGCTTAGTTGAATGGTATACAGAAAATTAGGAATTCCCCGAAGACCTTCTTATTTTTAGATTGATATTTCGTTGTATGGATTATCCAACCGTTTTCACGGTGAATCACGCAGTAGATAGAGGCTGATATGCGTTTGTTAGGCGAATTTGGCGCGCGTTAAAATTAGCCGCGGGAGAAACTACTATCATCTGTGCAATGCGGCATGTGAATGAAACCATAAGACTGAGTCAAGGTCCTTTCAAAGGGAAATTAACTCTACTGGCGTGGGGCTGGATAAGGTCTCCATACCTGACCTATTTGAGACGCGTTACAGGAAGCAATTCAGGGGAAGGCCAGAAACAACCAGATTTCGGAAATATTCAAAAGACTTGAGAAAGAAGGATTTCCTATTTTGATACTGTCAAGACTCTAGTCCCAAGATAGAGCCTGGAATTCCCTGGTGGGTCCCAGCAACGTTGGTGCTGATAGACCTGTTCGCGATGCCGTATCCTGAAGAAGTCCGGGTCCATGGATGTTTGAGCCCCTGTCACATGAAACAACCATCCCACATCAGGTCTAACTCAGCATCGCCCCGAGTCTCATCACCGTCTCCGCCAGTATCCACGGCTAACACCAGGGCATCGTTGACGACGTACTGCTAGGCAGCACTTCCCTCTTTCTACGCAGAGGGGCATTGCAATTCCTTTCCCATAGCAAGAAATAACAAAGTGCAGAACATCTTCCATGACGAGACTTGGCCCACCTATCAGAAGCAATTGTGCTCCTGGACCGGACGGCGTGGGGTTTTTTCTGGCGCCTACGAGAAACTGAACCACCCTCATCCTTCCACACAGGACTGCACTGATTGATGCCCACGGCAGCCCTAGTGCAAGTGAAAAGAGCATGCACTATTTTTACAACACAGCGGCATCGGTACGCTTAACCAATGTGGTTGATACCCATTCTGAATTTGCCATTCGAGAGCAGATGTTACACTTTCTCCAGAAAATGATGAGACACACTTACCTTCATGAAAGTCGGGCGTCAAACCCTTAAGCCCCCTGGTTTGGCTTCACACCCTGGCCCTTACTGCTCTTGCAGATACTAGCCTCAATTGTTGGTTAGATGGGTACTCCAACGCAATGCTAACCTGCTTTGGGAGAGTTCGCTGGCCACCTCTGGGCAAATTGGGTAACAGAGGATGTTTTGAGTCTTGCCGACTAGCTCTTAAGTGCATTTCCGGCCATTCCTCCTGCGGGAACAATATGGTCTTGAACCAACCGGTCCCGGGATCAATATACTCTATGATGCCCGGCCCTCCTGTGCATTTCTGTTCTCGCTCCGTTGTCCTTCCTGCCGGTCTTGCCTCTGGTTTCCCACCGTGTATGTACTCTAGTCGCTCTCTTGATCACTCATTTGATTCATGATTCTTGCTATATTTCAAGATTACAAACCTTAATCTTTGGGAACATTTATTTTGTCCGCTGTTGCCCAGTGCTGGACTCCACTCCTTGTCCTAAGTTGCTGGTAACGGCTAAAGACGATTTTTGTTTAAATACAATTCGAACATTCGTTGCGGAACGAGCTCATTCATGAAGCCACACTCCTTTACTCAGTTGATTGAGAATCTAAATTCGAGATTTCCGCATAGTCTTTTCTGCTCTGCTTTCAGGTCCTACGAAAGGATTGAGCAGGCTATCTTTCGCAGGGCCAACCGATTTTACCCCTCCCTTGGGCACTGGAAGCTAGTGTGTTGTGTAGTATCGGCCATAGGCATTAACGAGATTCGCAAAACGCAAAGACTCGCATGCTGTGTTGGCCATCCAAAGAGACCAATCAATATGACGCGCAATGATATAGATTATGGTCAGGTCGGACAAGGGTATGTTGAACTGGACATAAAATGAATCTTTCCCTTATGTGGCTGTGATGCTGATATTTTCATTCATTAGAAACATGTTGCCATCAACCCTGGGAAATGGCATGCAAATGAACAATCTTGGCTTTAGGAAAGTATCAGAGGACGGGAATATGGCAGCCAGAAATGGGGGAAGCACCACGCTAGAGCCATATGGGCTCAGGGCCTGGACTACAGAGAGCCAGCCCAATCCATCGATGGCTGCTACGTCCAAGTCGATAAATGAAAGTCATTATTCGCTTCCCTACACTCTCCATTCGGATAAAGTACCAGCTTGGAGCATACACGGGATCCAAATGCCAGCACATTACTTTATGGGCCCTGAGTTTGGAACGCCAAATGGGCTCTTGGAAATCACCGCTATAGACGATCGTATGTGTGGCCTAGCTATTTGGTTCCTTATTTACTTCTAACATTTATTCAGGTTTCGATGACCAGAATTTAGTAGAGGGGCTGTCTACTTTTTCAGGGCTTGATCACGATTTAGTTTTGTTCCCGAGCGAGCTTTCCCATGGCCAAAAGGCCACGGTCGGGAGTGGTAAAAGGTTTAACCTGCTTCCAGATCACCAGTCACTTACACTCGATACAAACATCGTTACTCGCCCTCTATCCGATTCATATTTCTCCCGGTCAAACAACACAGGATCTTTCGACTTTGTCGATCTTTCTGCATTTTCCGAAGTCCCATCGTTCGCCTCTGCTACTAGTTCTGACTACACTCCCAGAAGTTCATTCAACCTCTCTTCTACGCCGCTTTCCCCTGTGCCATCCCCAAGACATTCACAGACAGACCTCGTTCGTGGAGGAAATCGGGTAGGAACATCGCAATCCCCTCGTGCAAGCGTTCAAGCATCTCCACATAGTTTTGACGGCGTCCGTAAACGGTGGTCAACAGGCTCCTATGGACCACGTCCTAATCGTGCTACCTCTCCATTCTTAACACAAACTCATTCCAGCAGATCTCGTCTTCCATCTCCTTTAATGAGGCAAAAACGCAGTATTCCTTCGACCAATTCCACACGACAACATGCAGGGAGAATCCCAGTACACTTTCTACATAACAACGTTCTACTACCTTCGAATTTTGAAGCGAACGTCCGTTTCAGAAATGCTGATCCACTAGCATCTCAAGGTCTGTTCAGAACCCTACAGAGTGATACCGAGTCTCACCATCATTACTTTGACCACTATTCCGAGTTTCCTGGTCCACCGGACCTACTAGGACCGCTGAAGGAAGAACGAGAACTTCCACCTCCGGAGGATATGATGCCAAGTGATCCGAGTATGACCCCACATGAACAAGAGCTTCGATTCGAGAACGACTTATATACACCAAAGTGGGTTCGAGGGCACGGGAATAAGCGTGAGGGTTGGTGTGGGATTTGCAAACCCGGCCGTTGGCTTGTGCTCAAGAACTCTGCCTTTTGGTATGACAAAAGTTTTTCGCACGGAATCAGTGCGCCAACAGGCAAAGCGTTTGCGACCCCAAAAGAAATGAGGCGAACAGACGGAAATACAAATATTTGGGAAGGTCTCTGTGGGAACTGTGACGAGTGGATAGCTTTGGTCAGCAGCAAAAAGAAGGGTACCACCTGGTTCAGACATGCATACAAGGCACGTGCTGGATTCTAACTCCCATGTTAAAGCCCAACCGTTCCCCCGGAAGAATGTTATTACTAACCGCGTTGATCACCAGTGCCATAACCACCCAAAGAATGAAACCCTCAAGCGCCGTAGAGAGAACACTCCCAGGAGCTGTAATCCTCCAACTGCGACTTCCCGAACAACAATGCGGAAACTAGAGTCTCCAACTTCAGCAGGGCCTTCTGCAACACCGCCACTTCCGGGGGGTGGGATAATTCCGGAACCAAAGAGTCTTTCGCCATTACATACAGTAGCAACGGCGATTTGACGGGCTTCGTTTCCTTTCCCATTTCTTTCCCCCCCTTTTTTCGGTTTACACCACTATTTATGACTACGACATCTCACGACCATCTCTGGCTCCTTATCAATTCTACCTTCTAGCCGTTTTGCGTTTTTTCCCTTTTGCGCGCTGTACCATTTCCTTACTTCTATTTATTCCGCATTTCCTAAAATCATATTCGTTTAACCCAGGAGATATTTCATGTCTGGATGGGATGATATGCGACTTCGCCCTGATTCCCAATCGCCGAACGGTCACCCCTTGGTTTTTTGGTGTGATTACCCAAGGCCATGTCATTTTCTTGGCCGAACTATATGATATATTTTGACATGAGACTTAGTTACTTTGAGTTACTTCACAGCAAGGCCTAAGAGAGCAGCTCGTCGAAAAGAGGGTGGGATAAGGTTTGAGTCTTCCCGGTAAGACATCTACGCATGGATTTAGGATGCGGATGAAACGGGCTAGCAATTTTCCTATCATACTTTTTTTTATTTATTCACTTATATATGGTGTGTTTTTATCGATGTTTGTCTGGGCGGTCGAATCATATCTGCTTTGTTCGTGTAGCAGAGGGGCAATTGGTCTACGAATCTCAAAGGGTTAAGCAGGGTATTAAAAGGGCACACTTCTTATGATAATGAAGAATATCAAATGAGAAAAACCGTTTCAAGTCCTCATTCATATTTATTACCTTATACAAAAGTCAGAAGTCGGAAATTGCGTTAACTAACGATTTTTTGCTTCACGCCGTGGGGGAGCGCTAAATAAGCAATGTTAACCCCCAAGGGCTTCAACGATTGGGTTGTTTATACCACCTGGAAGTGCGTGGAGCTTCATTCGCTGGGGAGCTCGAGTCCAATGGGCATTCAATTCGATTTATTTCTTTTTCCCACTTCCCCTCTCTGTTGCTGGTTATCTCCCGGGAATCAAATCAGGTGAAGGTTGCCCAGGTGGAAAAAAAGGCATTTCATCACTTCATCTTGGGGATCCCTTTTCTTGCCGACTTAATTAACGCTTTCGTTGAATTTGAAGAGGAGGAGAGAAAAGATATTTATTTCTCTCCGAGAGCCCTTGTTCCCACCTCCCGCAATTTCTGCACCAACTTCTGCGTTCTTGACTGGTTTTATTCTGTTTTTATATCGATTCTGCCTCTCAACCTAAGCTGTTCTCTGTGTCCGACTCTATTCTGTTCCACGATCCCTCCTCGGACGAGCCCTGTGTTTGTTGTCTTGAGCTCCTTAGCTGGCTTGTTAGGGTGGTCTTGTTTTGGTTAAATATTCCCGTGGCTGGGGAAATTCTGTTGCTGTTGATGTGGATGTGAACAAGTGTTTAGCTCAACACGATCAACTTCCATCGGCTTCTAAAGAAATAAATACTAGGGCTGGGGAGGGATTGATGCTGCGACCTCCCGCAGTCCGTCCTGTCTGTCCGTCAGCCAGCAATTATTTAGTTTTATTTGATCGTTGCTGTTGTTGTTGACCTGTCATCCTCAACATTTTTTTTTATTATCTCCCTTTCTGCTGTCTTCAATCCAGTCAAGTTTTTCGACTGTTTGGCGCTGTAATAATTATTGTATTTAGGTGGTTGTTTCGCTGGGCTTCTTTTGCTTTCCTTTTTTTTCCTTTTTTCCTTTTTTCCTTTTTTTTTTTGACCTTGCTCCCGCATCCCTAGTCGTCTTTTTATTTTTAGTTGGGTCTGACCTCGCTCGCACCGGACTCATGGTTCTCACAAAACTTTTCTCCTCCTCCAAAAAATCCCCCGACAAGAAAAAGCACCACAAGCCTTCCGCCAGCAACGGGTCAGACCTATCCGACCTTCAGCTCCACGATTCTCAACATCCGCCCGCTTTGGTCCGTGCTGCCTCCTCCGACCGACACACCGATTCTTCCTTGGACGTTGCCTCCAAAAACCACCAGTCCTCACAACAGCTCTCCACATTCAGCACCGCCAACAACTACAGTAACCATAGCAAAAACAAGTCATCCTCCTCCCATCGCCTTGGCTCCTCCCGCCAATCCCCCTCTAAGTCCTCTTCCAAACCGCAGCGGGACCCGAAACACAAAAGCCGCCGGGTTGCCTCGACGCCCTCGGATAGCCCTACCAAGCATAAATCTAAGAGTTCGTCCTCCCGCTTCGCCTACGATCGGGACTCCCACCCATTGAATCTGCCCCCGGACGAGCTCCGTCGTCTATCCGCCATGGCAGCTGGGAGAGACGATAGTCGCAGCTCCATGGATGTTGAGCAACCGGATGCGGTGACCTCCCCTGCTGCGACCAACGCCGCCCCCTCCCCTTCCGCCTTCTCTACCCCCACTCGGCAGGACTCCCCTGCCTCATCTGCGGGCATGCAGTCAAATGGTGTCCATTCCGATACGGCGGAGCGAAGCCCCACCCCTCCCCCGCATAATGTCACGTCAAGTGCGCCACAACCTGCACCCCCCGCTGTTGATGCGGAGGCGTGCAAGTTAGCCGGGAATAAGTTTTTCAAGGCTGGTGATTATCAGAAAGCCATCCAGGAGTATACGAAGGGTAAGCTTATTTCTTGCTGTTTATTTATTTTATTTTTTTTGCTTTTTTAATGGTGCTGTGGGTGAGATGAAAAATGCCTTGGCTTGAGCGAAATGGGGGAATTATAAAAGGGTCTCTAAGAGGTGTTCAGCATAGAAGCAATTTGAGAGTGGTGATACGGTGAACCATAGGGAGCGGCTGCGGGTATGTTTATGTGTTAATGTCTATTTTTTTGAATCTAGCGGTCGAGGCCCAACCGTCGTCATCAACGTATCTTTCAAACCGAGCGGCTGCCTACATATCCGCACATCTCTACCATGAAGCCCTGGAAGATGCTAAACTGGCTGATGAGTTGGAACCTGGCAACCAGAAAATCATGCACAGATTAGCAAGAATTTACACTAGTCTTGGTCGTCCCACAGAGGCATTATCCATCTATTCACAGATCCAACCACCAGTTACCGCGAAGGATAAAGGCCCTGCGGAGACAATGTTACATCATGTCACCCAGGCAGAAGGTTCTCTACGGGATGATAGAGGAGGCTCTATGACGTTATATTGCCTGGATCAGGCCGTAAAGGGGCTAGGATTTGGCGTGACTCAACCGCGCAAATGGAGACTGATGCGAGTGGAAGCGTATCTAAAGATGGGAAATGTTAATTCATTGGGTGATGCTCAAAATATCGTCATGTCCATGTTACGAGATAACAATCAGGATCCGGATGCGTTATTACTCCGAGGCCGACTATTTTACGCCCAAGGAGAGAACGAGCAGGCAATCAAACACTTTAAACTCGCTCTGAGCCTAGATCCGGACTCCACACAGGCGATCCGATATCTCCGCATGGTGCAGAAACTCCTCCGAATGAAAGATGAAGGAAACGCAGCTTTCAAGTCGAGAAAATACCAAGAAGCTATCGATCTGTACACTAAGGCCCTGGAAGTTGACCCCAAAAATAAGGATATCAACTCCAAACTGCTCCAGAACCGTGCCCAGGCCTATCTTAACCTTAGCATCTACGACAAAGCAATTGAAGACTGCACAAGTGCGCTCAAACTTGATCCTGCATACGTAAAGGCGCAACGGGTGCGGGCAAAGGCGTACGGAGCCGCGGGCAACTGGGAGGAAGCATCGCGTGAATTCAAAAAGATTGCGGAGGCTAATCCCAACGAAAAGGGTATTCAGGAAGAAGTTCGAAATGCAGAGTTTGAGCTTAAGAAGAGCCAGCGGAAAGATTACTATAAGATTCTTGGCGTCGATAAGAACGCGACGGAGCAGGAGATTAAGAAAGCGTATAGGAAGATGGCGATTCAACATCATCCGGATAAGAACCTTGATGGCGATAAGGGAGATACACAGTTTAAGGAGATTGGAGAGGCGTATGAAATTTTGAGTGATCCTCAGTATGAAACCCCCAAGTTCCCCCCACAAAACACCTGTTTTTCTTTTCATTTTTCATTTCTTTTTCTTCACCCTCGTCGGGCCCACGACACCCGGGGGCCCCATCCCCATCCTCATAAACTAATCATTCCTTTTTTCACCCCACAGGAAACGTGCCAGCTATGACAATGGTGATGACCTCTTAGACCCTACGGACATATTCGCGCGTGGTGGCGGTGCCTCCTTCGCGCACATGGGTGGCATGGGCGGTATGGGAGGTATGGGAGGCATGGGTGGAATGGGAGGTATGGGCGGCGGGCAGAATATCCATATCGACCCCAACATCCTATTTAATATGATGAACGGGGGCGGTTTTGCGCGGGGTGGCGGCCAAAATCCATTCGAGAGCTCCTACCACCAACACGGATGGTAAATGATATGAGCTCCGTCGTCGTTCGTCGGGTATTATTAACATGAAGAAATAATGAAGAAAGTTAGTCTAAGAAAAAAAAAAAAAATAGAAAAACCCACCCCGCAAAACCAAAACCTCATACCTTACCACACCTCAGTCCTTATAATAGGGGGGAAGCAAAACCAAACCGGATATAAATGCAACGACACTCGCATATAGAACTCATACATGGCAAAACATCACATTTAAGGAAAACAGGCGCGCAGATGAGAGGGAGAGAGAAGGTAAACAATCTTTATTCAGTCATACATATTTACGATTCCCACTTTGTTACTTTTTTTATTTTTATTTTTATTTTTTTTGGGTTTCCCTACTCTCCTGTTTTTCGCCTCTCTTTCCCTCTCTTTTTTGAATTGATGTCTACCAAATTCATTATTATCTTTTTTAACATTATTGTTTATTCTCCAGGTCACCTACTACTGCACTTTTTGCCCTATTTTCATATTCCAATGTCTTTTTTTCATTTTTTTCATTTTGGGTTTCAATTTTCATCATCATCATCATCACCATCATCATCATCATCATCATCATCCATGGATCATCTTACATAGTTGGATATGGAATGGCTAGTGTTACGGTCTCTGACCTTGTGGAGTAGATATAGATGATGAACAGCGGCCACACACAACTTTGAAGAAAACAAACATCTATACTCCGCTGAATATAAACGATACAAAATCATGCGAACAGCGGCTTTACTTTACTTTGCCATCTTCCATTTTTTCCCCTTTTCCTTAATATGCTTCGTAGGGATTATTATTATTAATATTATTTTACTCACCTGCGGCGGTCGTAAAGCCGATTTACTTTTTCTTTTTTTTTTCGTTTCGTGTGAATCCTATTCGCTTTGAGAAGTAGGCGGTTGTTTTCTCACTTTCCGTGTTCATATGATGATTGTTTTATTTTATGATTTTATGATTTATTTATTTTTGGTTCAGCTTGATTCCCCACTCCCTTTTTCTTCTTTTCATGCTGGATCTTGCTGTTATTCTTTTTGTGGTGGAGGAGGTGGAAAGTTGATTTCATTGTATTTCTGTTTATTTTTGTCTTCAGGTTGTTTAAACACAGCTATCGATCCTATTGCTTTTCTTTTGGCGGGTTGCTTGTCATGATTTTGCATTGCATGGTTTCAGATCAGCATGAATCAAAAACGAGGAGGAAACGATCATGAGGGAATTCAAAAACACCTCGCTCAAACAATGAAGCCAAACCACCGTACTCGATTGAATGTTTCTTCTGTCTGAAGGGAGACCAACCACATGCTATTTCCCATTTTCGGGGGGAGACTTTTATTTATCTATCCTAAGTGACTTCGGCTTTTTCATCACCATCACACACCTAATTATTCCACCACAAAAAGTTTGGAAGTCGAAGGGAAACGAGGAAAATGAGAGGAAAATCTGACGATATCCAAAATCGAAAAGACTGAATGAATATTTGAACACATAGAGTAAATCCAAACTGAAATGGAAAGAAAAATGTGATCGGCTTGATCTTAGCTGCCAACAGTGGTGCATATACTATTCTCACTAGATTACTTTATCCCATCACATCCCACCGGCGTGGGCAGATTAGCTCTCCATGTTCAGTCAATCCTTTCAGAATCTCCCCGCCCTTCCAACCCAATACTTTCTCAAGTTCACTCATTCACCCCGCCTATCCCCCCGAGCGAAAAAGTCCACTGTACCGCCGTTACTTGTGATGGTAACGTTCATAATGCCAGACGCGCCCCACCACGGAGCGTCCCACTCGTCCTCGGGTTCCGGATATCTCACACCGTCAGCGACCGTCTGATTGCCAGAGCGAACCAGCAAGCCCTCACCGCCAAGATGGACATGACCCTTTCCGGAACTAGCTCCATGGACGCGCCCAGACCAGGATGGTGGGTAAACAACGGCCAAAGAGCCGGAGCCCCGCGCGATGTGGTGTGCGGTGATGGATCTGGGGATATGCTTGCCCTTTTGCGGCTGGCCTGCTTTCTTGGTAGACTGTTCTGGAGGTGTGGGGAAGAAGGGCTCGGAAAGCGAGAGGTGAGTGCTTCCTGTCTCAGTGGAGGTTATGATGGAAATGTTGGCGCGATGTGCGGGAACCACATCGTCACGGCCATCGCCCGGAGGGTTCCAGGGATCACGGGGATCGCGAGGGGGCTCTTCGTCTTCATCGGGCAGGAAGACAAGGGGAATGAGGTTAGCGCTGATGGAGCCGGAGACAGTGGAGAGCTTGAGTAGATTTGAGAAAGCGATTTGGCCCGAGATGCTACCAGAGGAAGTATGGATTTCTACTTCGTAGGAACGAGGGGTGAGGAATGCGTGCAGGTTGTTGTTTTTATTGTCGTTGCTGCGTACACTTGGTTTGTCCGAGTAATAAAGGCTTTGGAGTTGTGTGAAGCTGGCAGCATCGTTAAGGGCAGGTTGTACACCAGGCAACCTGAATGCAACAGAAATGCTTCCTGACTCGGTCTTGATGGACACACGTGCTGGCTTTTCTGGTTGTTCTGGGTGTGCAGGCTGAGGGTCGATGACGACAGCAATGCTACCAGTGACGGTGGTTAAGTTGAGGCTGTCATAGAGCGGAAATTTGCCGACAATGGAGTTGGTAGTTGTATTGACAGAGATGTCCCGTTTCTCAGAAGGTCCATGGTCATGCCAGCTATTTACAGATACCTGGTTGTTGTTCTGCTTGGAGTGTGCACACTGCTAGAGATATCTGTTAATACCCACTAGGTACGACAGAAACATTGAGGGTAGAAAGTAGCGCAATAATGATGGGGACTTTGACAAAAGAAAGGAGGAGAATGACTAAATATTGAAGTGACGATTAATGAAACATTCCTCACATACCTTCTTAAATCCGTGAAAAGTGCCCTTGTAGAAGAAGCCAACCAGCCCAGCAAACAAGACAACTTTGAAGAGTGCAAGCGAGATTCTAGTCCAGATAGACCGAGAGCTGTCTCTAAAGCCGGCCCATCCTCCTTTCATGAAACCACAGCGCCTTTTGTGGGCGGGAGATGCTTGTGCATCTTCCAAAGCGGCAATATTATATTCAGCAACTAAGATATCCTTCTCGTTTGCCGAAGGGTCGTCCCGATACCTTGGTTGGTCTGAGTAAGTGCTCGTCATGTTTGAAATTCCCCTGCCCGGACCTTATTTGGAGGGGATAGATGTTGAAAATGCTGTAGTGCTGAATAGACTGATAGAAAACACGTCTTGTTTCCACCAGGAGAGAGGGATGGGAAGAAGGAGGGACAAGCTTCCGGTACAACCTCTGGACAGGGCGAAGGAGCGCCGTATATAAGGGCCTATCTGAAATAAGCAGCTAAGCCAAGTCTGCAACCGGTCAGATAAGACAAATAATTCAGTCAGTAAAGGACAGGGGGCTTTGCCCGTTTTAAAAAGAAAAGAGCAAGAGGCCGGGAATGGCAATGCTCCGCCCAAGCGGCAGCTGCAGCAGGTTGTTCAGCAGATATCGCACACGCCATTGCCGTGTCCACTGTCCAATTGCTTGCAAGCGAAGCAAGTACAAAACACAGCACAAGCAGTTCAAAAGCACAAGGGCAGCAAAAAGGAAAAACAAGTATTCCCAAACTTCAGCCCAGTTAGAGACCGCAAATCATGTCGTACATCAGTTCTTGTGAAGACTGATCCTGGCAGTGTGGGGCAAATCAGAAAGAAGTCTCAAAAATCAGTTCCGCAGACCAGATCAAAACATCACAGCATCCGGGACATCCAACACGGGGGACGGACCCTCTCCCGCGACCAGCTCCCCTCCTCGAGACAAATGCCCTCAAGGTTGAGCTTCGTAAACCCTAAATAGCAGACACGATGAACTTGAGTGCGTGGATAGACATGGTTGATCCAGGCAGCCACGTTCTGCTCGGATGGACCTCTCCGCGTCATGACCCAATGCTCTTTTCTTAGTCTTAGAGCGGGCATGTCTCGCTGAGCAGGGTTTGATTCTTCTTTTGAAAAGCTCGGGTCTGCGAAGAGAGACTGCAGCAGGTTAATTGCCAGAAGCTGTGTATCGATTCATGTGTTCAGCGGTTGGATGCTAAGTTCCAATCGTACTCGATCACAGTCTTCGAAGATGAGCTGGTTTGTGTTCATTTTTGGGTTTTTGTGGCTGAAATGCTGCAGAAAAACCCGGGCTTTGCGTCCTGGCGCCGCTAGCCGAATGAGAGTGCCGACTTGGCTATCATTCATCGAAATAATTAATACATTCGCAGGGTTACGCAGCAGGATCGAATCATCCACAGCGGTTTCGTGATGGTGGAATAATTGGACATAGATGGTTGCTATATAACCCAGCGGGAGCAGCCAACTTATGCTTTCCAGGCAGATGGCAAGATGAGCCATCAGCGGCCAAAAATTATATATATATAACATAGATGGTATTAAGAAGATGTCCAAAAACTATTACACACCAGAATATCCAGACCAAATTGGCCAACAGTTAGCACATGCGTGCACGCATAACCTGCAGCCGTAAATGTACGTGAAAAAAAAAGGGGTATTCTCAAAGACAAAGACAAAACGGAGAACGAAAAGGTGACCGTCAAGCCAACTCGCACAACATGGGAAGAGCTGTCGCAGCAGCACGGGAACCTCCAAAGGAAATTCCCGCCAGAAAGCAAAGAGATGACTGAGCGAATGAATGATATATGCCTCTATCTAAACTCCATCGCTAAAAATGACCTGGAAAGATGCGTATTTCGGATATCCTTGACGGAGGGCTGAAACAAGAAAGAAAAATGATTGAAAATACACAGGAATTAGAAACAAGAATCGAACAAGCTACCGTCTACTAGTACTCAACCGATGATGGTCAGCACCGCTTGTTCCGATGGCTAAAGTCTTCATGGTGTTCTTTCATACCTTATCCCTTACCTGGAGAACAATTCAATCTCCATCTCCATCAACTTGCGACATACCCCAGGCTCTCAAGAACAGCGTTGGTTTCGTTGGCAGGCAAGCCGCACACACCCAGTGCCCTAACTTGACTCCCTTTCTTCAACCGCTGCAGCCCGACGGCTACTTTCCAAGCCTCGGCCTCTTGCAAGACAAAGACATATTTCTTGCCTTCCTGGTCTCTGATGCTTGCACGAACGACGTGGAAGCCACGCAACTCCGCGCTCTGCAGAATGTCTCCATTATCAATGATACTGCCATTACTATTGCCACTGCGAGACCCTAGTCCGGAAGACGCAGCTCCTAGCCGGCACTGATTTTTGCAGAACCTGTGCAGGTTTGCCAAATACGCATCAGATTCCTCACTGCTGGGAACCTTGTGCGCATATGACGTGCTGAGCCGGAAAGGATTGGTCTTCACCTGGCTTGGGCGGATGGAAGAAGGGTTCGCACCGAGCTGGGGGCACCATACCTCAACAAGCTTCATTGTCCATGCTTTGACGTCCCATTCGCGTTGGGCTACACCTCTAATGTCATCATCTACAAACATTCCTTCCGTAGTGATGCGTAGTATCAAACCATCGGTTACATGCCCCTTCCCCGACACCAGCTGTGCAACGGGTGTCCTCATAAAAGTGTTGTTGAATACATACACGCCATATATAATGATCTTATCGGGATCCTTTGTGGAATACGGTCCGCGTCGAGAGGGTGGTGGAGTTGTTCGTGCAGTCGATTGGGACGGTGCATACGATGATTCAGAGAATACGGAGGGTGCAGACGGCTGTTTCCTGGGTCGATCATAGGGACGAAATGAATACGCATCATCCTCAAGTTCTGTTTTCGCAGATGGAAAAGGAGGTTTTTTCTGCGGGGAAGGCGTTCTTGGGGGGTTGTTGACAGATGGCGCTTGCTTAACCGACTCTGCACGTTTCTCTGCGGCCAGTTTTTCCGCCGCTAATTTTTCTGCTGCCGACTTCTCCGCCATTAATTTCGCTTCTGCGAGCTTCTCCGCTGCAAGTTTTTCCGCAGCTGCCTTGTCTGCAGCTCTCTTTGCGGCCACGGCTTCACGAGCAGCGGCGAACCGAGCAGCAGCTTCCGCCCTAGCTTTCTCTTTAGCGGCTTTGTCTGCAGCCTCCTTTTCCTCGGCCTCTTTAGCAAGTCGCTCCTTTTCTCTCTTTTCCTTCCTCTCACGGAATTCTCGTTCTCGCGCCTCCTTCTCCCGTTGTCTTTGTTTTTCCTTTTCTTCCTCCTCTCTCTTCTTCCGGAACTCCTCCATCTTCCTTCTTATGTCTTCTTTTCGTTTTGTTTCCTCCCTCGCCTTTTCCCAGTCTGTGTCTTTCGGCTTGGGAGTGTCATTTTCAGATGGCTTGGGTGGCGTAGTTGGTGGTGGGTCTGGAGGAGATTGAGGCGGCGGGGCCGACCCGCCATCCCCAGAGGTTCCTTCTCCTTGTGTATAACGATGGCCTCCAGGATACTGGCTACCAGGGAATGGGCCGCCATTGTATTGTCCACCTGGGCTCGGACCATTTCCATAACCTCCTGAGTACTGCCCATTGAAATTTTGATAGTGAGGGCCTTCCCCGGAGTTATGATTGGGGCCTGATGAGGGAGGCGGTTCGTGCTGCGGGCCTCCGTGACCCGTTCCTCCACCAGTGGGCGGCGGTCGAGGAGCACCACGCGGCGGAGGCGGGGGCGGCGTGCTGCTGGAACCTGTTTGTGACCTTCCCCAAGCCCAGCTAGCAACTCCAACCACTATAACAACCAAAAAGACACCCGAACCACCACTTTGAGCAACTGATGAAACCCACGTTTTCAGAATTGGCACCACCCATACGTATGCTCCTACTCCAACCAGAGTAGCCGCCACTCCCGCCAGAAAGCTGTTCCTATGACATTGAAGGGAAGGTAGGTATATGAAACCAGAACCTGACGAATGAGGCGGAACGATGAAAATATCATAGGGTCCTTCTGGAAGGTCTGTCGATTTGCGATACCCGCCGTTTGCATTGGGGGGTGGTCTACCTCCTGGAGGAGTACCGTGAGGTGGAGGAGGGGGGGGGGCCCCGTCCATTATTAGAGAGAAAACAGTAAATTCAAGTGGCGAAATGCATGCAAATGTCGTAAAATATTGTGTGTGTATGGATATGCGTATTTGAAGGTTCGACGATAACTGAGGCTTTCTGTTTCCTGGCTATTATGCCACCACCAATCCTTCCTATTGTCGTAGAAGGATCCGTACCAGTCGATATCTAAAGGCAATGAAGAATGTCTTCATGATCAGCCACACAATGGGGTGGGGTGGCACTTGGGCCCCAATCCCAATCCCGATGTTGTGCCTCTCGATGGGGGTGGTTCTTCCTGGAAGATCGTAGAAAGATCCCAACTATTCTAATTGGCTGTGTTAAGCGGTGGGAGGACGGTGATTTTTAAGTAAGGAGAGTTATGGAGTCCGAGTTGACGTTGTTTTGGTATGAGGACTGAAAATCGGGACGGGTTGCTCTTCAGTCTTGAGTCAGTAACCCGCAATCAAAATTATGAGCGTCACCCGAAGACCCTCAAGCATTCACCAAACCCAACATACGCTATCAAACAGGGCGCGAGAGAGGGGAAAGAAAAATAGAGAGAGAGACACGGAATATGACGGCAATGAAAACCAAAAACAAAATGTAAAAGTTCACCAACCTATATTATTGTCAGATTTCAGAACAGACCACGTCTCGAAGCAATCCAGACGGGTCGGCACCAGGATTCAGGCAGAAGGCCCTGTCGAGGTATGACAGAAAGGCAGAACAATCGATAACTGACTTACTCGGGACGATGAAAGAAGTCACGAAAAAACGTCGACGGAGTTATTCTGACATATGAATAGATAACTAATGGGAGGGTTTCTTAACAATTGTTCGAGTCCTTTCCAAACTCTGACTGTCCGAAGGTTTCCAAGGTCCGATTTAGCATGGCGGATGGAGCCGTCGTCTTTCCGCGGGACCCTTGCAAGGTCACCGGGGAAACTTGCTGGCGCTTGGGCAGCCGAACACTCGAGTCTTGGAAAAAAGCAAAATAACTTTATGGACAGAGTTTGGCGTCCCTTTGCTCAGGGCAAAATCTGGATGTTTTCTTCAATTTCCTCTTCAGAATGCACTTCTTATTCGTGGCCCCTGGTTGCACGCCTGAATTATTTCTGTACTGGCGCTTCACCAGAACACATGAATGTCCATTCATCCATTCAGGCAGAAACTCGATGATTTATTTGTTTACGCTTTTCTCTCCAGAAGCCTCCGTCCTCCCCGCACGTTGTTACATGCGCCCAATCATTACGCGAGGTGTCGAGTCATGGCGCATTGGCTTTTCCTTCGATTTGTCGGTGAACAGGAGACCAAGACTCGAGAGCAGAGCTTTTCTCCACACCGATTGGTCAGCTCTTCTGTAAATGGAGCTTGCAGTGTGTTTTTATTGGACTTGTACGATGATTTCTTGTCCGCCTCGCGGATGGATGTGCGCCCAAGATGTTCCTCAATCCTCATGGATAGTACGGGCAATGCATTGCTTTTGCCTTTATTCACCCTTACAAATCATGTTTCTTCCAAGCAAAGAGAATCCTCAACAATCTCTCAAAGGGTCAGCTTTTGGCTGATGACAAGGCAGTTGTTGATTTATTTTTTTTTCGGTTGTTTATGTTTTTCTTGTTACGGCCAAGTGTGACTTGGCATTTTCTCGTGACCCGGATCCTTGATGCTGATTGGCTATATTTGCAGAAACGCCAAGACGGCCAAGATTGCCAAACACGTCAAACACATCGCGCTTTCATGTTAGCGTGGGGAAAAGGGACCGATGCATGCTCGTCGTCAACTTGTCGACTGACTGTATGCAGTCGTTGCTTCTTGTTGCAATTCTCATCAAGTTCACGAGTCGTCAAGGCGGAGTGATGGCATCATCAATTCTGTCGATCCTACCGAGTGCGTTTTCCCCTTCTCATTGGACCATGGCAGGGGGTCACGTCATCCTGCATGAGCTGGATATTTCGGCGAGAGGCAAGTGAAGTGCAAGAGCTTCACGCGCAGCCCGCCAGCCTTCCCAGGAGTGAAATCTCCTGGTGGTTCTCCTGGTGGTCCACCAGTTTTTCCAGATTCCAGTGTTCACGCTTGGTTGGCGGAGCTTCTTGGTCTGCAAAAGTTGACAGATTAGTGTTAACCCCGTTCAACTGGTTTCACATTGGATAAGGCATTGAGAACCCTAACTATGGATGGCCATTCCATAGTTCGTACCATGTCATATTCTAGCGGTATCTGTATTCAGTTACCTGCGCCTTATTTTTTGCTCAGAAACACCTGATCAAAAGGATGCAGCCACTGAAAGAGTTGGTCCACGTGATTTGTCTTCTGACCCTAAATTCAAGAGGAGCTCAGAGCCAATCACTTCTCCGCAAATCTACCTGGCCCAATTTCGAGGTCACAACTATTGAGGACCTAGCGGAAGCGGTTGGAACCAAGTGGTCATCCGTTGATCACCATCGGTTTTACTCAACTCTCCAACTACCATGTTGCTGAACTGCCTTCTGAGAGATACCCTCGAATAACGACTAGTCAACGCTACCACAACACTTTCCGCACAACAATGGCACTGACAGCCGGGCCGGACCCAGACCCAGACCCAGATCCAGACCCATCAGTCCGTACAAGCACTGTCCGCAAGCTAGATTTCGTCCTCCTCCCGTTCCTATCTCTCCTATTCCTTGTAAACTCCCTCGACCGCTCCAACATCGGGAATGCCGAAACTGCGCATTTTACTCGTGATGCTGGTCTGCAGCCTGAAGATCTGAATGCGGCGGTTGCATGGTTTTTTGTCTTCTTTGTTGCTTTACAGCCGGTTGGGGCTGCGGCAGGGAGAAAATTCGGAATGAGCAGATGGGTGCCGAGTGTTATGACACTTTGGGGAGTTTGCACCTTGTTGCATATATGGGTCCGGCGCAGATGGCAGCTTATTATGTTGAGGGTTATACTTGGAGTTTTGGAGGGTGAGGGCCCCGAGATCTCTTTAAATCCGTTGACTTTATTTTTACAAAATTGTTGATTTTCGATGCTACTTTTAGCTGGCTTCTACCCAACTGCGGTATCGTACCTTTCGCTATTTTATACCCGTTTTGAGTTTGGGCGTCGACTTGGGCTCTTCTATGGGTCGTACGGAGTAGCAGGTGCGCTTGGAGGAGTAATTGCATTTTTTGTTTTCTCTCATTTCCCTCCAAGTGAGGACCCCATCGACGAAAGGATCACTCCATCCGACCAAAGAACATTACGGCCATGGCAAATTCTCTTCTTGGTTGAAGGGTGTTTAACTATCGTAATTGCAATAATGGGATTTTTCTGGCTACCACGAAGTGCGGGGACGGCATGGTTTTTGAGCGAAGAAGAGCAAGCGTACGCAGAAAGGCGTATCCTTATTGATCGAGCCCAGGCTGATTGTCAGAGACAAGAAGCCTTCAATTCCACAACATTATCAGATGAATTTGCGGAAGAAGAAACCCTGACTCGCGCCGATGATGAACAACGGCGTCGGCTCTTGCCGGATGATATTGGCACTAAAAAACATCCCCAGAACTTTTCGTCAGATGCGGGTCTATCCAAATCGGAATTACTGTCCACAGCTCTCTTTCTGCCGCTAATGCTTCCTATTCTCCTCCTCAACATTGCTTCTGCCGTCCCTAACACTGGCTTCTCCGTTTTCCTTCCACTGGTTCTATCTTCCCTTCATCTTTCATCCCCCACCATCAGCAACCTTCTTACTGCTCCTCCATTCCTCCTAGCGTCTGTATTCCTCTATATATTCGGCCATTGGAGTGATAAGTCTCGGAAACGCATCGTTCCAATATTAGCAAGCCTCGTGGTGATAGCTCTCGGCCTTGTTCTTACCGTCGTTTTTTCATCATCACCCTCTTCCTCTACATCACTTTCCCCAACAAGGGCTGTGGCTATATATTTTTCCCTCTGCATTCTACTGAGCGGAAGTTACATCCCAAGCCCACTAACTGTAACATGGCTGGCAAGCAATATCCCGAACCCTGGAAAACGAACCATTATTCTGGGGATAAATGGATATGGGAACCTGGCGGGAGTCTTGGCATCTATTATACTCTCTCCGAACTTCCAGAAAGATTCCTATCACATTCCCTTCCTCATTACATTGGGCTTGGTGCTGGTCAGTTTCATTGGATATGTGGTGCTCTGGATCGTGATCCGTGCGATCAATAATGCTAGGGCCGCAGCGACGCCGCCAGCTACATCCTTAGATATAGAGATCGATTATTCAGGCTCTGGCCGCAGCTTTGGTGTAGGTGGGGCTGAGAAAATTCCCGCCTTTGCTGTTGTAGGAGGGACATGGTGGGATTCGCACGTGAGGTACTGGATTGGAAGAAGGGTGTTGGGAATGGATGAAGATGACGCCCGTGTTCGACGGGGAGATGAGATGCTTACTTTTCAATATGGTATCTGATATCCCTCTCTCTCTCTTTTTTTTTTTTTTTTTTTTTTTTTTCGGGCATCTTGGGAGTATGTGAGTATGTCACTGGGATGTTTTTTGGGGGATACTACGCTGCTCTGGCATGATGTTATAACAAACCCGTTAAAGGATTTTGAATGTGTTTTTGCACCTGGCCACTTCAGGATTTCACAACTTTTATATCTGATAACAAATGAACCGGAATGAATCGTATTCGCCGCAGGGGCATCCATATTATACCGGGAAGTGGCTCAACTTGACAGCGGTCCCCAACGATACTATATTAGGCGCTCCTACTTTTTTGAGGAAGGTAGGTCGTCAATCTAGCATCCTTAGCTTCATTTGACACTAGTCTGTGATTTCCGCATACGACCAAATCCCCGTTGGAGGCTGTGGAATATCAAATTAGGGCCATGTCGCTTAGGCAGTAGAATTCATGACGCAGCAGAATCACCTCCAGGTCGTGGTGCTCCGTCAAGTCCCCTGTTGGTGCCAGTGTCACTGCCAGTGTGCCAGCATCAGGCAACAACCTCACTCTCGTATCTGGACCATGTGCTCCAATTCTGTCTGTCAGTAGAGTTATCAAACCATCCGAAATCCGCTGTCTCTGACAGCTGCAAGCCTGGTTATTTTTAGTCCATTTGGGTTTGTTGGCCTCGGGGCCCGGCGAAATATTCCGCCGTGGGGTCACCTTTCTCTGATTGGCTGAACTGTTGAGCATTGATGATGACCACCATCGATCACCGGTTGGTTTGAGATCATGAGCTGCATCATTTTCTCAAGTCACCCACTGTTGTCCCAGGGAGCTCCGGGACTCATCTTCCTTTGTGCCCTCTGCTCCTTTTGATTATTTCGTTTTTAATGTAGTTCTCCTATTCTTTGCGCTGCTTTTGGCCCTCGCTGTCCTTTCATGGGGGCTTCCTCACTCGTACCTTAACCCTCCACTCCACCGCCCGGTTTTTGTGGACCTTCCCTATTGTCCAATCCTACGATCTGGAACCCTTCTTCCCTAAACCCCCGTTTCATTGTGGCTCTGGATAAGCCAATTGACCATTTACCATGGCACTTGCTGTACCGCCAGCTGGGACCTTCGCCCCAGGGACGAAGGTTCAAGTCGGAAACCACCGTGTTGTGATCGAAAAATACCTTTCTGAAGGGGGATTCGCTCACGTCTACGTTGTCCGCCTTCCGCATCCGATCGATGGCGCTGAGACCGCTGTGCTAAAAAGAGTTGCCGTGCCAGACAAGTTCGCTTTGGCAAATATGCGGACCGAAGTCGAAACCATGAAGAAGTTGAAGGGACATCGGCATATTGTCACATACTTTGACTCCCACGCATCCCAGTTAAAGGGCGGCGGGTATGAGGTTTTCCTTCTCATGGAGTTCTGCGCTGGAGGCGGCTTGATCGACTTTATGAACACTCGTTTGCAGAATCGCTTGACGGAGCCTGAGATCTTGAAGATTTTCACCGATGTTGCCGAGGGCACAGCCTGTATGCACTACCTCAAACCCCCTTTGCTCCATCGGGATCTCAAGGTCGAAAACGTCTTGATAGCGCTACATGGGAATTCGTTTAGCTACAAATTATGTGACTTTGGGTCTGCAGCGCCGCCACGCCCAGCTGCTGCTACTGCTGCGGAGGGAAGGCTGATCGAGGATGATGTCCAGCGCCACACCACTCTACAATATCGCAGTCCGGAAATGATCGATGTTTATCGCAAACAGCCAATCGATGAGAAGAGCGATATATGGGCGCTGGGCGTCCTTCTGTACAAGCTCTGTTATTACACTACTCCCTTCGAGGAAGCTGGGCAGATGGCAATCCTGAATGCCAAATTTAAGTACCCTGCGTACCCGCCTTTCTCTGATAGATTAAAATTGCTCATTGGTATGATATATCTAATACAATGGAAACTTGTATTACTCTTTTTTTTTGAACGCTGTTATTCTAACGACGACTACCATTTTTTGAAATAGCGTCTATGCTGCGAGAGGACCCGCGAAAACGACCGAATATATATCAAGTATTGCAGGAAGCGTGTCGTATGCGCGGCAAAGAGGTACCCATTACAGACGTACGTGATATATATTGAATTGACTTCTGTTTAAATCCCGCCAATGTGACTACGGCGTTCTAACTCGATCCAGATTTACTCCGGGCGTTCACATTCTGAGTCAAGACGCTACCAAAAACTTCCACCATCTCCCAACGAAACACCAAAGATAGGGGCCGTATTCTCCCCGCCCATTCAGGAGACGCAGATTATTCCTGACATAGCTCCTATGAGGCGAGGGAGACCGACCAAACCTACCTCACATCACAACTCAACCAAACCCAGTCCGTCGCCATTAAGAGTCGCTTCAAGTGACCCATTTGCTGCCCTTGATGGAGGCAAAGTGCCTAACGGAGACGAGCTCTCCTCCAGGTTTCCAACCTTGGACGAATTTTCTCTCTTCCATGACCAAGGGTCCAAATTTGAGTTTGAGCCGACGGTGCCAGAAGCCAAGCCACCCACGGAAGACCTTTCAAAACGAATAACCAATGCTCTCGCGGATGAGGCCTTTGCCAAAGCCAATCCAACTCCTGTTTCCCAGAAAAACCCGGCAATAGGATCACAGTCCAAACCTCTCGGCGAAAATAAACCATTAGAAGAGAAGATTTTGATACCATCTCCGGATTTACGCGCTGAGCTTACACGACAACAAACTACTACCCTACATCAACCTATTCCTCAAAAGCCAGTCATGGTGTCCACTGGCACCATGACAACTCCTTCCCCCCGCCTGCGTCCATTAGATAGCCCGCCTTTTTCTCAACGATCCAAATCCAGGCTTCCTAATTCCCTTGAAAAGCGACATTCCGCCCAACAATTCGAGAGCGAGAATGAAAAAACCCCCAGCGGTCGTGACGTTTATATATCTCGTGGGGCATTCTTCAAGCGTGAATCGAAACAGAACGCTTCGTTCGAAGATCTACCGAGGTCACCGGTCTCGTCTAGACCATCATTAGAGGGATCCCGACCATCCGCTCTTGATACAAGTGATCCAACCGCTCGTTCTAAATCGGCAAACTCGAAGTCCCGACCTGCCAGTTCTTTCATTGGATCTAGATCGGAGCGTTTTCGGGATTTTGATAGTTCGAGAGACTCCCTCGATTCTAGCTTCCCTCGCGGTGGATACGATGGGAGTGACGTCTTACATCACCCACGGTTGGAAACCGATCGTGACCATGAGCGAGCCAATATATCGTCAGACATTGATTTCTTACGAGCCAAAGAAGTAGAGGAATCAAACCGAAAACGGGAGAAACGTGTCAGTAGCGGGTCAAAACATATGAAACGTTCGAGTTTGACGTCTATATCTCTATCTGGGACTAAGAATCTACTCGCCGGGCGGTTTGGCGATGCGTTCCGTCGTTTTGAGAATAATGCAGCACAGGAACGGACAAGCCGAAGTCCTTCCCCTGACAATGTGAATGCACGCCTCACTCCAATAACAGGTTCAGAAGTTACTGAGATGAGCGATGATGGCTGTGAAGTCAATGATGGCGATATCTCACCAGAGATGCGCCGTGAGTTAGAGCGACGACGTTTATCACTGGAAGAGAGGCGAGTGGCAAATGCTGCTGCTGAGTATCGCCAGCGGTTAGCGGAACGTGGAGAAGATGGGGCCCGTGGTGGAGGAAGGATTGAAGGAGTAAGAGCGGCATCGATTCAAAGCAAGGTCCAGTCACTCCTCAAAGAAAACGATAGACACCCAACGGTCAAGACCGCTTCTGGCTATGGACGATACACTGATACAGAAGCTGCTTTGCAGGCGAAGCAGTTTGAGCAACCCTCTATACCACCACGGGCCGTACCATTCAACGTCCCCCGAAAACCTGTCTCGATACAACAACAGGCCACCGAACAGGCTCCTCGACCGCAGCCAAAGGACCCGCGCTCCGCGGGTCCGCTTACAATGCCCATACGATCCCAACAGCCGACGCCATCTGAGCAATTCGTATCACGCGCCTCCACCACCGCTGCGGATCAAAAACCCCCAGCACCTCCCAAACCACAAAACCTGCGTACCGGTAACCGTACCGAAAACGTTGTTAAGGAACACAACCCCCCCATAGAAACGGCCAAGAAAACAAGCCAAAATGACGATTGGGAAGCGAATTTCAGTAAACGATACCCAAGCTTATCTGGGTTAGAGCTGGTGGAGACGGAGATAGACATACCTACCCCTCGTGTCCACGCTATGAGGACGAAGGAGGTGTAAATGAAGGAAAAGGTGTACGGAATGGAATTTCCTTTCCTTTCATTTTCATTTTCACTTCATTTTCCTTTCTTTTTATTTTTAATTGAGCTGTATTCCTCGTTTTATTTCTTCCCTAAAGAACTCCATCTATTCTCTTTCCATATTCTATATTCTCGTGTCATCGCAGCTCTAGTAGTTAAGATACCAATGAAGAATCCAGTCAACAACGCCCAACTCTTTTACTTACCCCACCTTATTGTTACGTTTACAGTAGTGTTTTTTAATTGTTGTGATTTTACGATGAGAGGAACGAAGGCCGGCCATAGATAGTACGTCTAAACCCTCCCATGTGTTAATATCTGGTACCTTCCCCATCCCCATCTTCATTTCCATATCTACTTCCCATTCTAAATTTTCTATATATGATGGAGGTGGAATGTTGGTTTATTGTAACTATCCAGCGGGCGCAGTTCCTTCTCTAGGCGTGTAGGCCTCTGATGAACGTTGTATACTTTTTGTCTCATTGTCTGATTTCCTCACTTTTTATCACACTACATTTCTTTCTATAAACTTATTCTATGGTTTGCTTATCCAGCCACCCGCTTTGCGTTTCAATTATACAGTACATTCATACGCTGTACATAATACTAATCATTTACGCCAGGCATCGATTTGCGCCGAAGGATCCTTCTAGCAGTGTTGCCAGTGGTTTTGTGCCAAAGGCCCTGATATGATATTACGAAATCTCCATGACTTAACTTTATTTGGTGGGGTGGGATATTTGCCCCACAGATGCCTTTTGTACCATACACCTATTCTCCTTTTATACTCCTACTACCATCGTTGCTTTCTCAGTATTCAACATACCCCCAATACTTTCCTTCTTCAATCAATAGAAATCTAATGATGTTTGTATGTGGAGATATATAATAGACTAAGGATGAGTTATACTAAAATCTCTTCTCTAAGATGATACATAAAGATATGGATAAGAGAATGGAAGTCTCTGCCTGCCCGCCTGCATGATCTCAGCTGTATCTCAAATACTAGCATTGCAACCTGCCTATTTACTTACAGATCAGATTGCAAATGAATCAAGATTAAAGACTAAAGATTACTAGCCACCAGCCTGTGAGGTAAATCGATGGAAGCAAAATACAACTCTTACATATGAAGGTTAGTGGTGGATATACGGGAACTTACCAAGGTTATAATTTAAAGTTTCTGCTGATCGTTTTAGGTCCAGAAACAACACTAGCCGTGTAAGTATTAGCACCTCTCCTTCGTATTATTTGATATCTATGCATTCTACGCATCAACGAATGACTGCATGAAGTTATAATCTACCCCAAGAACTGGCGCTGAGGCAATTTACAGGCCAGGTCATTTCCAACATATATACTTCCATAGCTACCCTGCCAACGTGGAAGCTAGTACAAGTAACCAACTGGGCGTCCCTTGCGAATGGCGCCACTAACGTTGAGCGTGATTGACAGTATGTACTGGCAGTAGATGCGATATCTCTCCGTCCGCCATTTGTCTGCCTTTGACGAAATAAGTGCTGTATTTTTTCGCTTGAATATGTCGCTAATTGCCTTTTATTGGGGTTTAGATGATCTGAAAGATGTGATACAACATCTATTCGAAATCCAATCCGCTGTTCATGGATATCTGGGGTCCGAAACACAACAAGAACTTGTGCGAAAAATGTGAGCTATTTTGCACCCCTTTGGTACTTGTGGTTTCCGTATCCCATATAAACACGTCTACCTGTTGGGAATTAAAAGCAGTGTCATCATGGTTGAGCATCACGGTTGAGCCACCATGGTTACGCGCCATGCCTGTTGGTTCATAAAACAAAGCAACAATCAAACCCACGGGAAGAGAGAAAGACGAGGGAAAAGACGCCTTACACACTCTGCATCATCGTTCCACTTTTGAAAACCTGCGATATATTAACTCGAGTGACAATACTAGAAAATCCTTGACCCTCTCCCTATCAACCCTCTCAGAGCATTCCCGCCCGGACCCCTCGGCTTCCCCATCCCAAACATCCCTACGCATAAATGATCCTGACCCGCCCCTCCAATCCGTTCAACTTCCCCCAGAAATCATAGACTATGTCGACGCAGCACGCAACCCGGACATTTACACGCGAGAATTCGTCGAACTTGTACAACGTGGCAACCAGGACTTGAAAGGAAAGGTGCAGGCCTTTGCCAGTTTCCGGGACATTCTCGCGAGGGAGATGGCGAGCGCGATGCCCGAGTGTAAAGGGGAGGTTGAGAGGGTGCTGAGAGTTACTGGCGGAAGTGCCAGCAGTTAAAAAAACCAGTTTAGAGCTACATGTATATGATAGCTTGTATGAAAGTAGCTAGAATGTATTTGATGACGTCGACCTTGTGAGGCGAGAATTACCATATTCTAGTACTCAGCTAGTATTACCTTTCTTACATACTATAAAAGCCAGCGCACACCTTCACCAGACATATAGTACTACTAGTCAATCAATCTTCAATAGCGGATCTTAGAAATTGTAACAGCTAGCCCCAAGTCGTGTGTGTGTGTGTGTGTGTGTGTGTGTGTGTGTGTGTGTGTGTGTGGGTACCAGTACCACGTATAAGCATAGGCCCCCCTACTGAACAAAGCCTTGGCGGCTAGTTAATTACTGCCGCCTCCATCCGCCTTGTTCACCCTCTCTTCTGCTATCGCGACGGGGACACCCACGCCTTGACGGAGCCGGTTTCCCAGGTCATATCTGTCTCATCATGGCCAGCTCCAGGGCTCAGCGGTTCAATCCCATTGCCTTCACACCCTGGCCGGTAACATGTATCACAACAATCGTGTATCTCGCATTACTTATTCCAATCCTCGTCATAAACCTTGTCGTTCCTTCCGCTCCAGAAACGAATCCCAAGGGCGTGAATCTTACAGAAGCTTGGAGAGATCTTCAGCACTTAACTGGAGGTTTTCATCCTTATAATAGCCGGCGGAATGACGAAGTTCACGAATGGCTTCTAAGCAGAATCAATTCGATCATTCGCCCTACGGTTGAGGCCGGACAACGTTCTTCCGCTACTGATAACTTGCCGGAAGTTTTCGTTTTTGACGATAATCGGTCGAACTTAACATATTCTAACGGCGGAGTTGGTAAGACCTCAATTGTGGGAGTATATTTTGAAAGCACGAATATCATAGTTTATATACGAGGGAGCGAAGATGACTTGGAGAACTGGTGGGAGCGCTCGAATGGGAAACCAAAGGGGAAAGGAGGTGTTCTCGTGAACGCTCATTACGACAGCGTTTCAACCGGATATGGCGCCACTGATGATGGAATAGGCGTTGTGAGTTTGCTGCAGCTCCTCAGATACTTCACGACTCCTGGAAACAACCCCCGTAAAGGTCTCGTTTTGCTCTTCAATAACGGGGAAGAAGATTACTTGAACGGAGCCCACGTATTTAGCCAGCATCCACTTTCAAACTTTACGCATACGTTCTTGAACCTTGAGGGTGCAGGGGCTGGCGGCCGAGCTGCTCTTTTTCGAACCACAGACACAGAGGTTACACGATTTTACGGGAACACTAAGCACCCGTTTGGTTCTGTACTTGCTGCTGATGGCTTTAAAATGGGCCTGCTTCGTAGTCAGACTGACTATGTCGTGTTTAATGGTATCCTAGGACTTCGAGGACTTGATTTGGCCTTCATAGCCCCCAGAAGCCGATACCACACAGACCAAGATGACACACGACACACAAGTATTGATTCCTTGTGGCACATGCTTTCTGCTTCCATAGGAACCACCGAGGGTCTCGTTTCATACACAGGAATGGATTTCGATGGCAAATCAAAGGACCAAAACAAAGTGAACAGCGGTGCTGGCACCCTTGGTGTTTGGTTTGATATGTTTGGAACCGCCTTTGCTGTTTTTCGCCTCCATACTCTGTTTGCAATTTCAGTAGCTCTTCTGGTCATTGCCCCGTTGGTAATCTTCGTAACAAGTGTCATCTTATCTAAACAGACCGGATGTACTTGTTTTCGATGTCTAAGTCTTTGGAAGGAACCGGCGACCAGGTCTCCTTACGTGGTCTTCGTGGCTTTTCTCGCACCCCTATCATCTTGGTTACTGCCACGACTATTCCCATATGTTTAGCGTATTTGCTTGAGAAAGTCAATCCATATATCGTGCATTCCAGCCAATTTTCAGTGTGGAGCATGATGTTCTCTGCGTGGATATTCCTGGCTTGGTTTCTAGCATGTGCTGCCGACTTTTTCAGACCTTCAGCTCTTCACAGGGCATATAGTTACACATGGATATTCATCGCAACGTGGATCATGCTTGTCATTAACACGGTTTACGCAAACCAAAAGGGCATTGCTGCTGGATATTTTCTATTATTTTACTTTGCTGGCGCGTTTCTCGCGACTTGGATTTCCTACCTGGAACTCTTCGCTCTTCCGAGAAAAGGGGATTTTGCCCGCCAGACCACAGGACGGCGCCCAAGCAGCCTCAGCAGCAGGTTGCTGACTTCTTCCGCGGACGAGCTACGATCTAATGCTAGTCCCAGTACTGCTGAATTTCCCGGAGCTGCAGGGGAAGATACCGACCCCACAGAATCTACCTCCCTGCTTCGTGGCCAACGAACCACGTTTGCAAATTATCGAACTAGTGGCCCTGGTGGTGCAGCAGAAGAGACAGATGAGCGAGAAGATATCAACAAAGGAGGCACTTTCGAGCATGAACAGTCATGGAGCTGGACGTTGCCCAGGTGGACATGGGTGTTACAGCTCTTGCTTCTAGCTCCTATCGTCCTCATTCTTGTCGGCCAGCTTGCTCTTTTTTTGACCGCCTCCATGTGCCAGGTTGGTTCGGACGGAGTCTCTACCTTCGTCGTCTACCTGGCATGTGCTGTTTTTACAACTCTTCTATGCATACCTTTATTCCCCCTGATCCATCGATTCACATACCACATCCCAACATTCTTGTTCCTCGTATTTATTGGTACTCTAATTTATAATTTGGTGGCCTTTCCCTTCTCGCCTGCCAACCGTTTAAAGACGTTCTTCATCCAGGAAGTCGACCTGGACAACGGTTCGAATACGGTATCGCTCACCGGCATTCAACCATATCTTACGGATGCAATCAACTCTATACCAAGTGCAGCAGGCCAAAATATAACCTGCGACAAAACGACCCCTTTTGGTAAATTGGAAAGATGTTCCTGGAGCGGGCTCTCTCCAAACGTTCTCGGCCAAGGCCGTGAAAGGGACACTGAAATCGTCCCTGACAAATGGATAACCTACAACATAACGAAAACAGTAGGCAAAAACAAAGCACGCATCGAAATTTCCGGCCGGAACACACGAGCTTGCAAGCTCAAATTTGACAGGGCAGTCGCGAATTTCCAGGTTTCAGGTTCTGCAGTAGACCACCGTATGCCCCCCACTTCCCGCCAAGGAGTTGCGGAAATCAGACTCTGGAGTCGAACGTGGGAAAATACTTGGGTCGTCGATATAAACTGGCATGAGAGCGCTGACGAGTCGGACGACGACGACGACGATGATGAGAAGCACGACGCTCCCCAAAACGTATTGAGCGGAAAGGCCATCTGTATGTGGAGTGACGCTAACCAGCCGGGTGTGATACCGGCACTGGATGAAGTGCGGCTATATGCACCTAGCTGGATTGCTATTTCTAAGGCAGCGGATGGCCTTGTCGAGGCCAGCCATAGCTTCACCATCCAATGATACCATCACTTTTTTGCTGAGAAGAACATTTTTCTTTTTATCTCTGTTTTTTTTTTTCCTTCCCATTTGGTTGTCATTACGGGTCTGGTGTTTGATATATGAACTGTTGGCTTCCATTTTCGATCATGCCACTCTTGTTTACATAGCTCCCCAGTTCTAGTTAATCAGTTTCTAATCAGTTTAGTTTTCCTTTCTTTTTGTGTATTATTCGGTTAAGGAATGAAGGACTGACTCGAAGGAATTCCATATACTTTCCATTTACCCACTTCAACTGGATTTTTACTTGATGCCAAGCCACCACCGAGCGGACGCGAATGTTTATTTCAACCTCCCTGCGCTACAAAGATTTCCTTCGCCGGGGAGAGTGCTAACTACGAGTAAGCTCCCACAATAACGAACCAAGTTTTGTGATGCTTGGGACGTTAACAGCTGCTTTGATCAATGTATTAAAAATATTTGCGGAAGCCTCATATTTAGGCAAAATGCGACAAGGATATTCCCCAAAGACACTGAATCAATTCCTTTCATAACTTGTTATATATTAATGAAAGCTGCGTTAGTACGTGCTTGCCTTTTGGGTAGTCGAAGACATGAAGTCTGCGGTCTTTAGCCGTATTTCTCATTTATATCAGTCTTGAGATATCCGGAGGTGACGGTTCTGTACTGGCTAGACCCGATTGAAGCTGTCCCATCATCTCCTTTATTCGTTGATGGCGGTTGAGATATCTTCAAGATATCCTTTTCAAATTATTCATTGCAGCAATAAAGCATGGAAATACATGTGTTTCCTTCACTCCTCTTTAGGAGTTATTCAGTGAATTAATACGGAAGGATTAATTCTAAAAACTCGTCCCCAAGATGGCACATTGTCACAGCTGGAAAAATCCCTATTTCTCACAGGATTTCATAAGAACAAGTATGTGTTCATGCATGAAGCCAATTTTGCGAAGAATTTATATGGAGAAGAATCCCCAATCTTCTTTATCATATTCACTCTGATGTTGTAATCTGTCATATCAACCCAGTTTAGCGCCAAGAGCAAGAATGAGGTTTAACACAACTTTTTCCTTTACAATCCTCGTCACCTCAGCTTGCTTCACTTCCTGAGGCGGCTGCCTTTTTCTTTTTGGCTTCTTTCATCTCGCCTGTGCATATCATTTGTATATCTCGAAGTCTGTTATGGCCCTTTTGAGAGGCCCCCTTGAATCAAACGTCAGAATGGGAACGCTTCATCCAAGGCCTCGTTATCTGACTGGCCACCTCCCCTCTCCGCGCATGCTTGATAGCGAGATTTCGAAGTACCGTAGTCCGCAGATCGACCTCAAAGAAGCTGTTTACTCCCTAGCTGCGGCGGTCCTATATGCCCGACACTCACAGTACGTTGAATCCCTCGAGGAGCACACTGACGTCCTTCGGCGCGGTTCCTCCCTTCTCTCCCGCGCACCTGTGTGGTTCAACATCGGCTCCCTCTGGGCCTCAGTGGGCGATCTCCGTCGAGCATTGGACGCATACGAGCTTAGTATCAACGAGGATCGTGAATTCACAATATCATGGTTTAGTAAGGGGATCTGTCATTTCCTACTGAGAGAGTATTGCCAATCTATGATTACTTTCAGGAAGTGTTCGTCAACCTTTAAGGTGTTTTCCCAGGTTACATTATTCGATGACTATAGTCTGGATTTCGTTCTTGTGAAGGATGATGTCGTGTGGAATGCCAACGTTGCCAAACGCCGCTATAAAATGCAAAGCGCATTGTGTGGAGTGGACGATCTCGAATCAAAGCTACGGCGTGGCCACCTTAACCTGTTTCTTGGACCGCATAAGGATTGCTTTAAATTGCACGAGATGTTCTTAAAGAAGGGCGGATCTAGATTGAAGGGGGCTCTGTCATTGATCCCACGTCCACTAACTATTCGAAAGCGTTCTTGCTACAAGCACCGGAAGTTTACTTATGTTGGTTTCTCAGACATGCAAAAAGGTGAACCCAAGGTCGTTCTTAAAATCCCAGTCTCCAGAGGACAATCAACAGCAAATTCTAAACCCCAAGGGCCACAGGGTAAAGCTAACACTACTGGGATATCACGCTTTCCGTCTGTTATCCCGCGCAAACGAATCCCCTCCTCACCAACTCTATCTTCCAGCAGAGGGCAAAGCTCCTGTGAACGGTCCGCGCTAGTAACTACGTTCCCTCTCTCACCACCAACTCTAAGGAGAAGAGGGCATGGAGCTGACCCTCACTTTGTGACTGGGCAAAATAGAGTATGTAGAAAAGGTGGATGGCAAACCCCGTCGCCAGATATACAACAAGGACAGGCATATACACCGGCTAAGGAGTCATTTCCATCACGATTAACTCCATTTTCTAGGTCAGAAAGGGGTACTTTCTCACAGACTCGACTTTCAGGGGTAGATCAGATGCCCTCCTCCGTATTTCCTGCACCTCCCCAGCCATGCCCAAGCTTAATGCAGCGGGGACTACTGCGGATTTCAAACCCATCAGTGGACAATGCCTATAATGAGAATAACCATGATGTTAACAAGAATACCACAGCTACCCAACTGCGCACCCCTAACCCCAGCTCGATCACGACCAATGCCGCTGATAGAGGTTATGACAGCGACACCACGGAACAAAACAACCATGGAAATGAGACCATGCTCTGTGTCTTAGGTTTGGACAGGACACCTGAAGAGCGAAACAGGAGCGATACACACTCACGTATTATCACTCCTTCCGTTGAAACATCCGTGTCCCATGAAACCTTCTATTCGGTTCCTGAAGGGTCAAGTAATAGGATAAGCGAAACGGCGCCATCGACGCCATCATCAACGCCATCATCAACTTCATGTTCCATCTCCGCTGCTAGCGTTATCCAAAACAATTCCCCAAACCTGCGCCTTCGTCCACGGATCTTTGACAGTATTTTGAATTTTCTACCAATTGCTGAAACGGGGGACATAGCGCGCAGTCGTCGTCGCTATGTTGGTATTGGTTCTTCCGCAGCCGGGACGAATCAACAGTCACCCGGAAATGACAATGGGGTCTAGCAATCACAATTCGAAGCGAAGGGTGAAAACCCAAAACCAGGACTACCTTGAGCACGCAGAGGATAAATAATGATGGCTGTGATGGCTGAATGTACGCTGTATGCGTGCCTGTATTACTGACATGATCGTTTTCATTCTCCTTTTTTTTCATCCTCCTTTCAACCTTTTCTTGCCTGCAACGACAATATACAGAGAAGACTATCTATCTGTGACGATTTTCAGCGAGCCAGCAACTATATCATACGCCAGCATGTCCGCTATTCACTTCACTTCGTTATTTCTTTCCCACGCTCTCTTTTCGAATGATGAGAGAATAAATAGGTCGCGAGGGGAATAGGATGAAGCGCAGAATGATCTATTGGGTTTCATTCAACCGAAGTCAAAGTGGCTATCACCAAGCTATCTAAACTGGGAAGCATAGAGGACGAAGAAATACAGAACCGCAAGTGATACAGCCATATTAATCATGTCATGCTTTCATCTTCTCTGTATTCTCATCTTCTAAAATAGGTTGTTTACATTCAAATCGTAACTTAATTTTACGGAAGGGCTTTATTCGTAATTACGTCCTCCATCTCTCCAAGCAAAGATATCGTAAGAAGAAAAATAAATAACCCGAGGCGGAAAATAGTTGTGAAAAGAAAATACAGAAGCAAGAGGAAGGCAGAACTATCTCGTCTAGCAAACTGAAAAGCAGGAAAGGGCAAATTGAGATGAAAACTAGAAGACAAAAGGAGGCAAAAGAGATAATAAGCGTCATAATAAAACAAAAGCCTGTAGACGCTTGTTCTACACTATTGACTTCAAGCAAGGGTCGCTGATTCTTTCTCGTTGTAATCTCAACCAAATCCTCATTGCAGGAGCTACATGGTGAGAACTAGTCTGTATGATCAACAAAACCTAAAAAGCAGTAACAGGAAGAACGAAAAGCGAAGCAACATATAATCATAGCCATGTAGTAATAATAGAGATAAATGAAGAGGGAAATAGAGAATTCAAAAACAAGGGGCAGAGCTTCATTGATGGCCCTGTCTTTCTTTATCGTTTGAAATTTGGAGGCTGATGAATGGGGAATGAATTGCAGCATGAAACGTGTGTAGCGGTCTGAAGAAATACCATTTTATGAGATAGAAGAGATGCTCCAGCCATCGCTTTTAATCTCCCCCTTTCTGCACAAGGGGGTATGTTGTTCTTATGGGCAATGTTATGCACCATGTTAAAAAATAGTCTCGTTAGATTGTGTCTCATCGTTTGCGGGTTTCAGCTCTATATGTCGATATATTCTGTGCGCAATACGCTGGCATCCATCTCTCAACCGGGCTCGCCATCTTTAACTGATGACTAGGGCTAAACAACTGCGGGATGGCAGCGGCATTATGTTCATTTATGAACCAGTAGCGACATTTGCAATATCGAGCTGGTGTTTATTAAGGTGATGACCTTAATATACTGGGTGTCGAATGGCAGAATGACGGTGGGAAAGAAATATGACTAGAGTCGTTGATTCTCATCCGAGAGGGGCAGCCGGGGTTCCTCCATCCATTATCTCACTGTCATCCTCATCATTAATGACGGCGGCATGCATAAGGCCCGTCATTTGACCCTCCGCTTCGTCTAACTCATCAGAATCGTCATACATCGTTCCATCTTCGGTCTCTAGGCGATAAGGAACCATCGTACGATTAAGGAAATCACGCAAAGCGCTGACTCCTTCGCCGCTGAACACACAGAAAACATCGCGTTGCTGCTGGGTGAATTCAGGAGGAGCTTCGCGGCAAAACGCTATCAATTCTTCTCGAAGGAATGCTTGGATGCCAGTAAGACTCAGATGAGTGAGCCGTGGGCAACTGTTCAGCAACGAATGAATTCCCTAAATAGAAGTTTCGATCAACATTTATTCTCAGTCA
The DNA here is from genome assembly GCF_000150115.1 of Histoplasma capsulatum G186AR. Lineage (NCBI taxonomy): Eukaryota > Fungi > Ascomycota > Eurotiomycetes > Onygenales > Ajellomycetaceae > Histoplasma > Histoplasma capsulatum. The sequence goes on along the minus strand of NW_025544810.1, from coordinate 750,831 downwards.
TTGCAGGAAAGGAGAAGCGGAGAGAACAAAACTAGATAAGGTAAAAACCATCAACATACTTCCATTGTCAAGTGGACGCAGTAGCTAAGATGTACTCGTTCCAGACAGCTAGTCCCTGAAGAATGCTGGGACACTTTAGACTTTGCTAGGGCCAATATACTGCGATCCGTAATTGCCTGACACTTGACAAGACCTATCCGTCTCAGTTTCGGAAGAGTAGCCAATTTCTGGACACTGTTGTCTGTCAATCTGTTGCAGCATGCCAAATCAATATATCGGATACGGTTGCATGATTTGATCAGCTGAATCACCGCAGTATCAGTAATGTTGGAGCAGTGGCCTAGATGGATGTAATGGATGTTCTTCCCTAGTTTGCAAATAGAATACACTGAATGATCAGTGATGAATCTACATTTTGCTAAAACTAAGTTTCTCAACCTCGGTGCGGAGTTAATGATTTTTTGCACAGCTGCATCCCCAATGTTTTCGCATGCAGTCAGATCCAAGATCCGAAGGCTGTCGAATACTAGCTCATCGGGAAGGTCGACAAAAGCGTTGTTGTCAATCTCAGTACAATGGGCCAATCTTAATTCTCGAAGGTTCCGAAGGGTAGATAGAAGGGCGGTGACGGACGAGCTGGTTATTAACCTGCACCCCTGAAGGTCGATTTCCAATATGGATGGGCAGTTCGCAGCAAATGATTGTATTGACCGATCAGTGGCTTGAGCAACCCCATTTAATTTCAACTATTTGCCGTTAGCAAAGTACCAGGAAGTTCATCTCGTATGGAGAGAAAATATACCCTCTTAATTTGACGACAATTCTCTGCAATGGAGATAAGCGATTCATCTGTCACCTTGATGCAGCCGGAAATGTTCAATCCCTGAAGTCTCAGGCAGTTCCTTGCGACTACAAACAAAGTATGGTCCGTCAGAGACTTGAGATCGGAGACATCTAAAGCCTGGAGATGTTTATTCCCATCCACAAGATCCGACACTCCATTGTCCGTAAGCATGGAGCAATTAGTCAGAGTCAGGCGCTCAATTCGTTTGCAACGCGAGAAGGGAACCACTGATCCGTCGGAGATCTTTTTATTCAGGGCGGACAGGTTTAGTCGTTTCACGAGGTCGTGGTAATGAAAATAGCTGTTTGGTTCTGTAAACGCCCTTACTACCCTTTCCAAGTTATCCCAAGTGTTACAAGAGGGTCTATGCCACAGTATTCCCACACAATTGATTGCCCAAGTCCGAGACACCTGCATGCATCTCAGCATATCCGAGGGAGAGTTAAGTTTTGTGAATATGGAAATTAGGAGCTCGGGAGGTAGGCGGGAGATAGGTGGGAGAACAGCGTCGGGGTTAATATTGACATTGAGATCTCGAAAGGTGCCCATTCCCACTGAGGACTCCGAGTCATTCGCCAGATGCATGAAAAAATCAGTATCATCTTCCGCCGCACGCTCCGGAGAAGTGGAATTCGAAGATTCCGACGGGGCATCATCCCCCCGTAGTGGGGCCCTTGAACGTAGCATTGTCGACAGATTCAATATCCTGTTTGTGAAGGAATCGTCCTTAGCAAAACCACCAGATATCGTTCCCTCTCAGACTGTGTATCAAACCACTGAACCTCTCCAGTGTGTAACTGAGATCCTAATACCCAGCGTCGGACTTCTGGGTGGGGAAGTATGTAAGCGTTGCGGGGTGGCAGAGGAACCTAGTAGTATGCCGGGAGGTTGAAGCCGCAGATCTGTGAACAGCTCAAGAAATAACCTTTGGGGCTATTATGAGGGGATTCGGCGGGATGGAGAGCAGGCAGGAACTCCTCAGGTTTGTGCTGCAAGTCAACCGCATACGCAAGAGCGGGTTTGATGGTTGTACGAAACACCACCGTAGAACAGAGTTACAGGCGAACTAAGGCGGGATGTGAAGCAAAGGAAAGGTGAAGGAAACAACGAGTGGCCGGTTGCAGGAGGCCAGGAACAAAGGTGACAACGTATCTCCGTCAACGATAAGTGAGTGACAGCGGAACGGACTTCCAGCTGATGAAGGGATCAGGCGGTTGCGGCAACCCCCAAGTGAACGACGGCAGGATGATTGATAGAAGAGGAGTCAATAAGGCTGGGTGCTAGAGAAATAAGCGCTGGCGTGGGCCAATGGCGCAGAAGCCCTGAGCTGCGCGGCAGTGTCCGCGAATATGTTGCTTGTAACAAGATCCCAGAGGGAAGAATCATCGATAAACTATATTCGCCGGCAATAACAGTGCAGAGAGCATGAAAACACGAGGCGCTGAGGCAGGAGGATGCAGTTTGGCTTAACCTTGGGCCCACTGGAGTGGTCTGGTGCGCATTTCTGAGGAAATTCGCACGTTGCACGTTGTGGCCTCACACGATCAACAGAAGCAAGCGACAGACTAGACCAGCACTCTAGAGGTCATTTGGAAAATTATTTCAACCAAAATGCAAAAGCCTTTTTGTGTGTATATGATGTTGGTAACCCTGCCCTAGCTTGCACTTGGATTGTATGGGAATAGTACACCAACGAGGGGCTTCTTCTGGTGCGAGTCTATAAAAAGAATTTAGGATTCAAGATACTGGCTTTGGCTAATTCAAATATTGCACATAAAATTCATTAATCTCCTTGTTCAACACCTTGCTGCTGAAAATTCATATAATCCTACAACAGAGCCGCTTATACAGCAAAATGGTATCAAGATTTCTATTCAAGGCTCCGATCCGTGCCCTTCGCCCACCGCCTTAGCACATTCTTCTTCACCTTCCCAGTACTAGTTTTTGGAAGTTCGCGCACAGCTTCGACTTCCCTGGGGACCATAAACCGGCTGATACCGCCCACATGTTTTGCCCACTCAATCACGTCCTTGCCATCAAGTTTCTTGCCATCTCGCACTGTGATGAAAGCTTTCGGCCGCTCGCCCCAATGAGAATCAGGCACAGCCACCACTCCGACTTCAAATACGTCCGGATGTGTTGCAAGCATGGACTCTAATGCAACAGAGGATATGTTTTCTCCGCCTAGACAAACGCGCCAGAAGAATCCTTAGCATTTCACGGGAGATCGAAGACATCGAAAAGGGAAATGCAAGAAGAACTCGAGCATACTTACCGCTAATGATAATGTCTTTAGCACGGTCCAAAATTTGTATCGCTCCGTCTGGGTGCCATACAGCCAGATCCCCCGAATGGAGCACTCCTCCGCTAAACAACTTCTTCGTGTCATCAACATTTTTATAGTAACCCTTGGCACAAATGTTCCCAACAAATACAACCTCGCCTGTTTCCTCCCCATTCTTCTCGACATCGATAATCGTCCCTTCTGGGACGTCAGTCTTTATCACACGTACAGGAAGACTCGTTAAGAAGCCATGACCCTGCCGAGCCATCTTCTTATATTTATCCTCTGCCGGGATGGTATCCCACTGAGGCAAGTAATAGCCCTTTGTTATTGGTCCGTAAGTCTCAGTAAGCCCGTAGACGTGGACCGGTTGCAGGTTCAGTTTTGCCATCTGTTCAAAGAGGTGTGGTGTTGGGGGGCTTGCCGCAACCGTAACTCGGACGGGAGATGGAAGTACCTCTGCCTCTTTCGAGTTACAGAGAACAGTGTTGACGGTCGGTGCGGCACAATAGTGCGTGACTCCCTCTTCTTTGAGTAGTCTCCATATGAGCGAATAGTCGACCTTGCGCAGGCAGTAATGTGTGCCTCTGGCTGCCGTGACAGCCCACGGGAACGTCCATCCTAAAAAAAGAATCTCGGTTAACTTGACGGGGCAAAAGAAAAGAGAAAAAAACGGAAGAATGGAAGAAAGAAAATTAGAAGAAAAGGAGACGCAAATCAATAAATTCTCCAAGGGCCAGGGTATAAACTAACCCATAGCGTGGAACATTGGCAACGTCCAAAGGTACCGGCATCGGCCCTGATTGAAGTTTAGTCCGGACTCTATTACATTTGCGAGAGCTGCAAGATAGCAGCCGCGGTGGATGTACTCAACACCCTTGGGTCGTGAAGTGGTGCCGCTCGTGTACGCGAGCGCAATGAGCACATCTTCGTCTGGCGTCTGAGCTTCCAATCCCTGCCACCCACGGTTTCCGGATGAAGCATCAAAATGAAGGCCTTCCAATACAGCTTGATCGAACGGCCCGCTAAGTTCCCCTTCTACAGCATCCGTATCTGTGTCGATAATCAGAGGCACATGCCCATTTTGCTTCTTGAACTCGTTGAGAAGCGGGACAAATTCTTCGTCCACAACGATGGCATCGACTTCGGAGTGGTTGAAGATATACGAAATGTCTTCTGGTTTTAACCTATAATTGACAGCTTGAGCTTGAATTTTAGTATGGAGGGGCTACAGAATGGAAAGCAAGGAAGGTATCATCGTACCAACATTGACCGCGCCGGCTGCGGCAATCGCAAAAATCGACTCCAAAAAGGCTGGAGTGTTAGGGCATAATATGCCAACTCTCTTGAAGCCATGTCTTTTTAGGTAGTAAGCAAAACCCCGCGCGCGATCCGCTGTCTCGATGTATGATCTCCTCAAGACCTTGTTGTTTGTGGTGACATGATAAATAGCTTGGGCCTGTCCGTAACAGAATGCTTCCAATTAGCGAAATGCAACGAGAAGAGCTGTGCTATTTTATAAAGAGCATACATCCGGTTCAATAGCAGCTGCGCGCGGGAGGAAGAATGTAGGAGAAAGCGTATGTCGATTAAACGGGTGGGAGAAATCCCCTTTGGGGTCTGTGGACCATGAGGATGCGGGGAGAAAGTGCTGGGTGAGATTTCGCAAACGGCTAGTTGCCCTGGACATGTTGAAGAAACGCGAAGAAATGGCTGAACGACGCACAATCATAAATGGTGATACTTTCTGAGCACAAGAAAAGAGAACATCAGGGGCAGAGAGGAGATTGAGTCCCTTCTAACATCGCTGTTGCTCCCTCTTCAGCGCCCAAAAGCTTTCCCCGAGTTTTCACCGAAACGCAACCCCCAAAGCCCCCACAAACCTTAAGACGCCATAGTTGCCCACCCCTATAGATCATTCGTTTCGCAAAGCACAAATCACAATGTGGGTAATTATGACTTTTATAAAAATTTGAGCCACACTCGCAACATGCCTAGAAATTTATTGAACAAGAAACCATTCAGATTAAGCGCCATGGAAGATTTTATAGAGACAGGCAGTTATGAAGTAATATGAACAAGGCATCATCCCAATAGCTCCCAGCTTAAAATAATCAATATTTTTTGACTTATTTTTCCCTGCTCCCCTCTCAATCACTTTGCCCTTGATTCATTAAAGGTGTATTCCGTGATATTATAGGTACAGGCCGATTGGTTTGCCGTTCACATTGCACCCAGCTCTACCCTCGAAGAACCTAATGCCAGCCATTACCCCGACCCAGAAATCTAATAGCCATACTCTGCCAACTGGGTCTTTGTCTTTTGGTCCACATTGGCAGTCTTCTGGGCTTGTACAAGTTGTCTCCGCGCGGCCTTCTTGCGCTCGTAGTATGCGGATCCCTTGACCTTTCTCCTCTCCTCGAGTCTAAAAATAACATGATAGTTAGCAGCAGATCAATCATGGTCCCAAGTTTGCAATAATGAGCTTTGGAATGCATGAGGAGGATTTGTTGTTGGGGCTAACCTTGCAACAACATCCTGGTACTTCCAGCCAACCTCATGACTCAACCGTCCAACAGTGCAGTATTTGCGGCCCGGCTTCAGTCTGAGGACTCGGAGGGCCTGGGGAACGACAACCCGCTTCTTTTTGTCATACGGTGGTGGGACACCCTCGAAGACCTTTAGTCTCTCCATGGCAGCGGCGCCACGAGCGCTCTTGTGAGGAATCATACCCCGGACAGCCTTGTAGAAAATGCGGGAAGGAGCACGGAAATGGAAAGGACCTGCACTTCCGTATTAGTGGATTTGGTCGTCTGCAACTTAGGGAATTTTGTGGTCTCATTATTCTCACCTCCTCGAGTCGGGTTGAAACGGGTGATCTTGCGGAGGTAGGCATGGTACTTCACTATAAGCGATAAGATAAAATCGAGTCAGCCACGGAATCCATCTTGAAATACTTCAACAACCGAAATTATTCCTCTTTTCCCCAAATCTTCGAATGTCGGTTTTCACCATAGTTGCAAAAAGGAGAGGGATATATCGTACGCTTAGCGCGGAAGAATTCGCCAGAGATGTTGAGGGCTTCACATCGCACTACAACAATCTTCTGGCCATTGAGCAACTGCTTGGCCACAATGCTAGCCAGGCGACCAAGGAGATGTCCCTTGCCGTCGATGACGACCTATATCCATCACAAAAACCCAGTCAGTTTTTCCAAGCCCTTATCGAAAATGTGCAAATCCCAAGCCGACAGAGAGGTAAAACACACCACTGGCTCGAAGGTGGACATCGTGCTTTGTCACCGGTTCACAGTCAAGTATCCAGCAAGGCGATGAGCTATGCTCGATGATACACCTTGGATAGTGTATTGTCGAGTTAAGTGTCGTGTCGTTTGGTCGTTGTGGTCTCCTTCAAACCGCGCAAGTCGTAGGATCGATGGCAGAAATGGCTTAAGCGAGACTAGTTTGTGTGGACAAACCAGGCCCAGCCCTAAGTTGCCCAATAGAACTCAAGCACTCACGTGATATGGAACTATTTTCAAGATTTCCTCCGCAGCATCCCATTGTATAACTTGATCGAGATTCGATATCGAGAATCAGAGGCTCACTCCATCAATTTATGGGGATTTCATATTTCACCATCTGTGTCTGCAGCACACAGTGACATCTAGAAAATTTTTCCGCTACGTTTGTATGGAACTTGCAATAGAGCTCTAGCCTCGAATGTGTTTTTGTGCTGTCAAAGCTCTCCGACGCAGTTTTTATCCAGCTAAACTTACAGACCATATTTGCTCCCATATCTCAGATCAGCGTGTCTTACTCGATTGACCCAACGGTTGCGATCACGCCGGCTTAGCAGGATTGCGGCTTCCAACCTTGCTGACAAGCATCTCTAGCATTGGCTTTCAACATGTTCGATCTGCTGAGAATTGCGATTATAAGCTCCAGGACTCTCTTATCAACGACGTAACTACAATCGCGAGTTTCCAGAAAGTGTGTCTGTTAATTCTCGCCCTTTTTGGAAATACCGACGTGGAGACTACAGTATCTTCTAGCTCCCGTTCTTCCGGCTTTGGAGTTGTCGAGAACTTCGTATATTCAAGTTTTGATTGACGAAAGATGGTTCGTACCCGGATTGTCTGTATTTCAGATACACATGGCTATGGACCGCCAGATGGTGCTTTCAAACTGCCGAAAGGCGACGTCTTGGTCCATGCTGGAGACCTTTCGAATCAAGGAACTCTAAGCGAACTACGAAAAACAGCTGAATGGATTGAGCGCGCGGATTTCGAAGTGAAAATCGTGATTGCGGGTTAGATTATTACCCTTTCTCATTCAACTAACCTACTTCTAGGGACACGCTAATATGATTTCGAACATGTCTGAAGGTAACCACGACATCACCCTCGACGGTAATTTCTACAAGCGACACTGGCAGTCGTTTCACAACCAAAGACGGGAGTCGGCAGACGATTGTCAGGCTCTATTCACCAAATCTTCCATCGTTTACTTGAACCATGAATCCGCCGTTATCCGACTATCTAATCCGGGTGGCCCTCAATCAATATTCAAAATATTTGGATCTCCGTACACCCCTTACTGCGGGAAATGGGCGTTTAGTTACACTTCCGAAGAAGCTTGTGGCATCTGGGATAAGATACCGCTAGATACCGATATCGTTTTGACTCACACCCCGCCGCGGTCCCACTGCGATGAGAATAGACACGGCTCGCTCGGTTGCGAGCATCTGCGTCAAGCGCTGTGGAGGGTGCGACCACGATTAGCTATCTGTGGACATGTCCATGAAGGACGAGGGTACGACAGGGTTCTGTGGGATATCGCACTCCAGAGTGGTGAAAGATTCAAAGAGCTGAGTTCGGTTCGCGGAGAACTACCTCCACTCAACAGCAAAAAGCAATGCCTGATCGATCTCACGGGGAAAACACAGCCTCGTCTTCGAAATGATGGTCCTTTGGGATCGTCATCTCCGACGCTGCGGGCAAATGATGAATCGCAAGTGGCAAAAGGTGCCGGGACTATACCGGGAAGGAACGAGACGTGTATTGTCAACGCCGCGATTATGGCAACGAGCTGGCCGCACCGGGGTGGTAAGAAGTTCAATAGCCCCCTGGTCGTGGACCTGGACCTACCAGTAGCTGGATAGAATTGGAGCCTGGGGCTGGAAAAATGGTCAATTTGGCACCAAAAAAGCCGCAATGACGAGGGGGTACACCACCTCCAGTGCTGTACGTACGAGTTCGGAGGCAGGTTAGATCTTAATTAAAGTAAACCTTCCCCCGTAAATGGCTTATAATTTAAATTTTCCCTTCCCCACAATTTGGAGAATGTCGCGCGTTTAAAAAATGCGGGAGAAGCACTCATCGACATCCATGGATATCGACAAATATCTAGTGCAGGTGACGAAGGTTACCAAATTCCGACACTATGGCGGAGTGGTTAACGCGGTGCCCTGCTATGTGGCGTTCAGTCGCTGCAAGTTCAGGCATTTCCTTCGGGAGCGCAGGTTCGAATCCTGCTGGTGTCGTTCCTTTTTTTTGCCCGCCTCTTTTTTTTAATTATTTATTTATTGACAGTAAACCCCCTTCTGGGGCCTGCTTCTTTTACCATATTTGACCCGCCGCTGATTCATTTTCTCTGCCAAAAAAGAAGGAAAAAATTAAAAAAAATTAAAGGTGGTCAGAAATCTCGTTTCTACGTGAGATCCGAGCATTGATTTCTTGACCCGTGAGAGCAACAGCAGTTGTTGCTCACTATCTAAAATGCGTACCTACACGGACTAGATACTAGTATAATATAATAATACACACCAGCTAAAGATAACTACCCATTAGCACTCGTCTAGCGAGTGGAAATTTCCATTCTATTATATATCTGAGTTGTATTGCTTGATGAATGAGCAGAAAACGAAACCAGGAACCAGGAACCAGGAACCAGCAAATCCCCTTCTCGAAAGCAAATTTTCATATATCCCCATCCCTCTCGCCCCCTGACAACCTCACTTGTTACCAGATGGTGTGAAACATGCACACAACGCGCTGAATTTGCAGACCACGCCCATCTCAGCTCCAACAGCCCCGAACGCTTTGCAGGCCGCATTATCCGCGTTAATCTTCACCATCATGACACGCACCTCGCGAAGGCGGGGGGCGTGTTGGGGCGCAGATTTGACGAAGGATGACAGTCGCTCTACGACCTTATTGAGACATTCAGCTTCCACCCCTTCAACATGAAGCATCTCTAGGGATCTCGGTAGGATGTCTGGAAGATGTTGACTGGGAGACGAATGAGAGCCCGCAGGGCAGTAGAGGGGCAAGAGAATGCAGGCGGTAATGTGGAGATGTTTGAGTGCCGTGAACTCAGACAGGGAGCCGAAGGTGGTAAAGCGTGCGCCACCGCTTGACGTATCTGAGTTGAAGTCCAGGCAGAGTGTTTCAAGGCTCTGTCGCGCTGAAAGGAGGGAGTCGCGGAAGAGTTTAGGCAGGGGTTTAATCATGGGGTCGGGGTCGGGGTCTCCCTCGATCATATCCGCCTCTGAATGGAGGTATATGAATGATTGAAGGTTCTTGCAACTTTGGACTATCTGCTTTGCCCCATCCTCTAATAGGCAGTACATCAGGAGGATGTGAGTTATCGGTGACTGGCTCTTGTGCTTCCATTCGGTCACAGATTTGAGAAAACCGGCTGCAGAGAAATGTCGAATTGCTGGTAGCTGGAAGAAAGGTAATGCAAGGTCGACAGACATTTGGCTCTCATCGGGCCAATACATATGCATAGAGGTGAGGCGTGGGAGAATAATAGGAGCTGTGTCTTCCTCGCGATGGTCATCGCGATTTGATGAAGAATTATTCCCTCGATATGCCGTTCCAGCAGATCGATGAGCTACTCGACTCAAATAATGATACCCAGGTAGCTCGAGCTCCAATTTCTCCAGTCTGGGCAGAGAAAGTACCAGCAAGCTAATGAGCGCATCTGGGGAACCGGTCTGAAGATCCCTCAGCCACTTCTCCTGTTCGTATATATCATCGATGAAGAATGGCTCAACGGCCTTGCGGAGGATGGGTTCAGCAGCGGCCAGAGCTGTCCAGCGCTCATAGCCTAGATCTTCATCAGCAGTGAAGAGCGACCGCTTCGTGGTCGGTAAGCGTAATTCGCGGACCATCTGAGCAAGCCATGGTTTTTGTAAGATAGTCCGAAGCAAGGGGACAACATTTCCTTGAGAACGTGAAATAGCTCTATACAACGTGGGCAATAGCGCGTTATAGAGCCGGCGGCACGTGCATAGCAACTGCAGTCGTTGGCCCAAGGTGTCTAAGTTAACAGCAATTATCGTCAAAATCTCCGTTGGGAGAGCTTCAAGCGTGGAACCCATTGCTGTTTGAGACGGGACCAGAGCGGCCCAGATTTGTCCGGAGTAAATCCGGAGACGCGGAGAGATTGCGGTTTGAGCCGCCACTTGCCCCCGGAATTAACTCCACGACCAGGGGCTTTTGCAGAAGCGAACCCGGGATGGCAAAGTAGGTGGCCGGTCTCTCAGCTGCTTGTCAATATCCCACGCCAGCTGCAAAAATCATTCAGCGAGGCAATTCTGGGGCCGTGGGAATAACCTGCTGACAGTGGCAACCTTCCTAAGCTTCAAAGTTAGTTCCCTCATGGCCTGGAAATAGAGCGCTGGTGGAAATTTTATGAAGAATCGAACCGCCAATCGAACCGCCAATTGGCCCTCATGACAAGGAGCTAACTCTACTCTTCAGATATCGGTGAGCGAGGGCTGTATGTACATGTACGGCGCAGAGACTTGTGTGCACAGAATTTGGACCAAACTTTGGAACAGAGGAACATGCAGGGGCAGCGCGTATCTTGTCAAGTATCGCTTTTAATGCGATAAAAGGCGTATTTTGGTGGCTCCCTTGGTGAATTCGAGAAGGCGTGTGAGGAAATCGGGACATTCATTGAATGGAGTCAGCGAGGGAAACCGAGCTGGAGAAGGGCCAGGATATGTACCGTACAGGGCACGTAATTTCAGGTTATCTCGCATCGCCAGCGCGGTATTGCCCTGTTCAAACGGGTTTGGAATATTACACACGCTTGTCAGTGCGCCAGCATCCAGCCATCCAGCCACGATCCACGCATGGATCATGATGGATGGCTTGTAGCGGGCGTGGAAAGCGGGGAAGAGAGCTCACTTGGAAGACAGCCAGAAAGTTCATGGAACGCGCCGGATCGAACCTTGTTCCTAGGGTTGCCCAGGTGAGGGAAGGGGATTCGAGCGACTTCTGTCATTTGGAAGGATAATTGAGTCCAACAGGCCATCCATCAGCCAAACCGTGTGCTCAGAAGGCCTTGATTGCCCAGGCGCGCAGACATCACCCCACCAAGCCCGGCGAACGGCGAGAATGAATAGAAATAATACGTCATATCTGAATTCCCGCCCTGCACGGTATGCAGAAATCGCCTCTCTCTCGGGACTTCGGGGTGCGATGTGTTTCGATACCAAGAAGTGGGAGCGGGCTCTCATCGCTGCATGACAAGACTGACAGCCCAACCGGATTGGCGCCCGCCCGGCGCCCTGTCCGTCTTGTGTCGTCTTGTGTTGTTGGTATGGGAAACATGCAGCCTGTCGGGGATTCGCGACAATAAACAACAACGATCCCTTAGCATTGGTTGGTTGGTCGCCAGAGAGAAGGCTGACAGTTAGCCTTGGATTGCAAGCTCTAAATTCCGATTCTTGTTCTTGTTTTTGAATTTTATTTCCATTATTTATTGGGTTTTACTTTCACCCGTTTTAAGCATTTACTGTTGGATGTTGTTAACGTCTACAAAGGAACTCCTCAGCGAATCCATGTAACTCCCGGTTTCTAACTGTTTACCCTTCTAGGGTATAACCATGGCGTCAAAAAAGACCAAGCAAACAGAGGATAAAGGGCGTGACGTGATGATCCTCCTCTTCCTCCTCCATACCCCGCCATGCTCAGCAGGTTGATATTGTGATACAAGGGACCCCAAATAGAATATGGCTCAAACCACCTGTGGAGACTAGTTCCAACCCTTCCAAGGTTTTACCTCTTTCTTCCCCTTCCCCTCGTGCGTGCGCAGTTAACCTATATCCCAATTTCAGGCGGACGCTGGCACGGGGTTTTGCCAAAGCGCCAGCAGGGAGTTAAAACCCGGACCAACAAATCAGCCAGCGTGATGGGCGGCTGGACGGGAGGCCAGGGATGGCCAGGGATGGCCCCTCCCTCATTGCGGATGACCAGTGTCGTACGCCAATCACCCGCCCCAGTCACGGCAAGGAGCCCCAGCAAAGAGCCACTCTGGGCGTTGCCTCACCTCCCGGGTTTTGGCATGGACTGAGAGCTAGGTATGTCAGTCTACGGACTTGGACGACTCCTGACACGGTTCCAAGGGCTTTTGCCATTGATAGTGATGGCTGAGAATCATGATCAAAGATCCTACGTGCAAGTCATAATAATGTGTGTACTCTCCATAGATCCGTACGTTTTCATTGGTTTGTCTTGTCTGACACTGGCCTCTAGGGCTGTCCAGTGCTTTCACAATCTCTGGATGATGGGCGTTGCACCTCTGTCGTCATTATTATTCCATCAAAGCCCCTCGCCCAGTAGTCCAACAAACCGGTTGGTGGACAATCTTAACCCGGCTGGATAACAATCACGACTTAAGCAGCGTAGTTCTGATCGGTATAATCCCCCCCCCCGCCCGTCCACGGAACTGCGGCTGTGTCTGTGTCTTGACGAAAACGGCAAACCTGGGGTTTCCGAGGTTATTCATTCAATCATCCTTCATCCAACCAGAGTGCAAACACACCTCCATAATGGCATTCATTCAGTCCCCATCGACTTTTATTGGGTGCATGTGGGATGAGAGAAAGAAGTGATGTGGGAAAAGATGGGTCCCCCGCCCGCCCAGAGTGAACCCTGAACTTACTTTCTCGCTGCGAGCTGGCCCCATCCAGGCCGTCACTGCAAAGATAGCAGAAGCGGGACCCAAACCACGGTTTCAGTTAGCTTCTTCTTTCGCTGGGTTTTCTACCCCGCCTGGTGGAAATTGCTCGCGAGAACAATAATCATGAATAATTACAGCCGTAGTTTTTCATCAACATGCAAACTCGGAATTATCAAAGGGGAGTCCGACAACAGAGTTTCGCACCAGGAACGAACCAGGAAACACAGGCCAGACCTAACCACGGAACAACAAACGTTTTTGAAGTAAAGATGTCATATTTAGTCAACCATCTTTCTTCATTCAACATTTTATTACCTAAAATGGCCCTGCTCCTTCGTACGCACCGGAGTTGCACCATAACCCTAATGAACTCATCACCACAAGTAGACTCAGCTTGGCTGGTGGATGGATGGATGGAATGTGATTTATTCCGCAGCAGCCCAGGAAGAAGTGAGCTGGTTAGTGCCAAAATGGAGGGGCGAGGCATTCGGCGGTGAAAAAGGGCATCCTATCACGTCAACGGGCAACTCTCTCTCGTGCGTTACGCTCAAACGGAGTCAGTCAGTCAGCCTTTCTTTTTGTAATTCTTTTTTTCAAAAGTTTGATTTAGTTAATTTATTTTCATCAACGCTTTGTCAACGATCCAGCCAAGAACAAAGCCGCCAATAATCAATCAATGGCTTGCGAATCGGATCTGATCATCGCCGAGAAGCCCTCTGTCCCCAGAGCCTGCGCGCCCCATATCAAACCCACCACGCTTCTGGATAGCTGCATATGCGCAATTCACCATACATAGTCTGCTTCGAATGAAGCGTGTAGCGTACCTACATTCACGTATTTTTATTCATTTATTCATTTATTTTCGGGACAGTTGGAGCCCTGGAAAGGGACCGTTCGAGCTGTATGTTAACTTCCAGGGCCGGGTGTTTTTATGGTGTAGGAGCAGCAGGACTGTGAAGGGAGAAGTAGAGGAAGAAGGAGATTGCAGGGAGAGTAGGAGTCTGGTTTGAGATGAGAGATGGTGATTGACGGCTGCAAGCAGGCGCTGGTTTCTAGATATGAATTATTATATACATCAATCAATAGCTATGTTAAGAAGTAATTGTGGATAACTAAGAAGCCCGGAAGTGTACACACTCACACACAATTTCCTCCCTCATCCTACTCCTTCTCCTCTCCAGGATCATTCCTGTATAGGCCTGTCTGGCTCTGTCGTGACCAGCCTCAGCCGGCGCTTCCCCTCTGCGCAACACACATCAATCAGCACCAGCACCAGCATCATCCGGACACTCCTGTCCAAGGCTCAAGTCGACGCTTTTAACTCTCGTTCTCCTTCTGCGCCGTCGTCTTCTCCCATGCATTCGTGATCGCCAGTGCTGGCTGGGACCCTCGCCATCTTCCGCTTTCTTTGATCCTCACAAATTGAAATAGTCTTCCTCTCATTGTCTGCTTCTTGCTTCTTCGTCTCTTCTTCTTCTTCTTTGTCGTCATTTGCTGCTTCACCGCTTCGACAGGCGCCGGCCCTGCCCCGTCTTCCAAGCATTGTTGCTGTTGGTCCGATAATACCGTTCTTCTCTTCTTCACCGTTTCCATTGGCAACATCCATTGTCGTTGTTATCATTATTATTATTATTCTTCTTCTCCTCCTCCTCCTTATTCTTCTTACTCATCATTGTCGCCTTCCACGCCCTTCCAGCGTCGACTCTGGAATCTTCCCCTGTTTTCCCCCTGGCTGCCCTTGGCCGCTTTCTCTCTCGCTTCTTTCGCCTTCTCGCCTTCTCGCCTTCTTGTTCGCAAGAGGACCGTGGCACAGGTCTCACCCGGACCAGCCCCAGCGTCTTGTTTCCCCGGCCCCGGCCAGCTAATCCTCCAGCTAATCCTCCAGCCAAACTCTAGCCCAAGATCTCCTCATCAACTCCTCGTTGCTCCGTCGCCGTTGGCGCTAGCCAGCACCGCTCTCTTCTCTGCTCTCGATAACTCCCGCTTCTTCTCTTCTTCCTCGTGGCGACTTGCGTGGTTGTCATACGATTCTTTCCCTTTTTCTGATTTATTGTTGACTTGCTCCCGATTTCTTCGTTTCTCCTTTCTTTTTTGCAATTTTCTTTCTTCATACTCTGTCAAACCGCCAGCTTCTACCCCCCCCCGCCTCCCAAGGCCAATTACAACTACAACAAAGACTCTCCAACCAAGTCCAAGCTGGCCGTTTCACATTTCCAATTCAACTTTATCACTGTCATCACCGAATAAAGAAGAATAATACATCGCAATGGCTCATTGCTGACGCTTGGCCTGCCGTCATCGTTGCCTTTTGCTCACCTACATAATCCATTGATATTTACCGAGGACAAACTAATCGCATACACCCGTACATATATCTATCTCCCTTCATTTAGAACTAAAACCCCCCCCACAACGCCTTCGTTCACGCTCTGCGAATCACTTCGCCGTGTAACCTCGCTCTCTCTCTCTCTCCAACGATATGTCCGATCATACTACGATAGATCCATACAAGGTCCTGGGGATCAGTAAGGATGCAACCATTGGCGAAATCAAAAGTGCCCATAGAAAACTGGTGTTGAGGTGTCACCCAGACAAAATCAAAGATGAAGAACAGCGGAAAGAGGCCGTGCCCGAGTTCCAGAGAGTGCAGTCGGCTTATGAGCTACTGTCGGATGAGAAAAAACGAGCTGATTATGACCTTAAAGTTGAGCTGAAGAAGAAACCAAGATATCATAGTGAGGACGCCGGCTCGTCTTCATACTATCGACCTTCAACATTCACAAAGTCTTACGAGTCGCGGAATGGAGTTATTTATGAGGAGCGTGTCCCTAGAAGCAGTCGCTTCTTTGATGAAGATATTCCTCTTCATGAGGAGCCTCGACCCACTTCCAGGAAGAATAACGGGTACGAGAAGAAGCATAGTACAGAGGGAAAGGAAAAGAAGAAGTCCAGACATGTCGACCCTCCAGTGTCGGTCCGTTCAAGTAAGGAGCGTGTACGCGAAGCCCGTGAGTCGGTGAAATCGAGTCGCTCGGACCGCGAAAAACATAGGGACAAAGAGCGGAGAAAGGACCGTGAACGATCAGA
The DNA here is from genome assembly GCF_000150115.1 of Histoplasma capsulatum G186AR. NCBI lineage: Eukaryota > Fungi > Ascomycota > Eurotiomycetes > Onygenales > Ajellomycetaceae > Histoplasma > Histoplasma capsulatum. Next base: position 734,636 of record NW_025544810.1, on the reverse strand, counting down.
GAAATACCCGAAGGCTTTCGTTGTGAGCGAGCCCGACGATGAAAGTGATTTAGATTCGGATCATCACTATTACACCCCAAGAACACCGGAACCTGAATATGAAGATCCTCGAACACGAGTCAAGCCAAGTTCGAGTGAATCTAAACCAAAGCAGACTAAGGTCGAGGAATACTCCGATGAATGGTCTTCGTCGAAACTAGATGATGCCAAAAAGTATATTCAACGATCGAAAAGCGGTGGATATTCATACGACACTGAACGCCGCCCGTCCTCCTCTTGGCCTTCGCCTTCTGCTTACTATAGTCCGTACGTTGATACACCCCGACGTTCGTCCGGGAGGACTCGAACCAGGCCCAGTTCTTCAGGAAAGGATCGCAGGGGGTCTGCCGACGTCTTGGATCCATCACCAAAACCCCAATTCTCCCCTCGGCCTCCTACTCTACAAACTGCTACTTCTGCACCTTCGGGTTTAAGGTTTCCCATCCCAATCTCCACTCGATCCTCTTCAAAACCCCATCTTCCTCGCCGGTCAGAGACCATGCCATTTCCAGGGTTATCCCGCCGATCCGAAACTCTGCCGACCAGAACCTCAAAGATGAGGGAACCCCAAGACTCGGGGTATTCAAGTCCTGGCACTCCTGAAATGCACTTAGGATCGAGCCCCCCATTGCCCGGTAGATACACCGTCGTTGATGAAAGCGAGGACTATGTATCTCACCGAGCCGTCCGTATCGACCCAAGCGCTGGTTTCTACACTCGGAACAAGAGTGTTTCCCCTACCCGCGTTCCACAGATGCCGAGATCCAGAACCTACAACTACCCGATCGATCCTGTGTCCATGCCCATTCGTCACGACTCGTCTAGGTCCATACCTACATTGCGCACCACTCCGCCCACGCCAAGCGGACTGGGCCGGGAGGGGCTGTTCGGCGAAGTCTTCCCTGGCGAATACGACCATCCCAAGATAGTCATCCCCGAGGGCAACATTCGATATTCCCCTAGAATCCGTGAAGAGGATATCAGCTACAGTTATAATCCGAGGAAGGGACCTGTGGACCCTAATGAGTATCGAGAAACATATCCGCGACCCTATGGCTCGCGAAAGGAGTCAGTTACGTGCTGATGAAGCAAAAGAGGCTATCAACAACAACGCCTTTTTTTCTTTCTCCTCTCATTTTTTTTCAAAAATCATTTATTATTATTATTATTATTTTATTCATGCTTGATATATTTTTTTTGTCTCTTTTTCATTTTGACTTACGTTTTACGTTTTTTCTTTCATTTATTTATCTTTTCTCATGACGACTCGAATGAATCAATGTTCCAACGATTTTTTTTCACATCTCATTCCATCCCATCCCATTCCACCTGGTCCTTTTCAATCCATCCCAATGCTTTGCATTTTTTGGCCATTTTGTTTATATTTATATATATGCATATATTTTCTTTTCCACCCTTCTTCATGGCTTTTCGATTCTCCATCCGATTTTTTTCCGTCGTTTTCTTCTTACTTTCACTCGTATTTGGCGGATTCTCTTAGCTGCGTATTTCCCCAACACATTTGAGGGTAGGCGGTTTTCACGCCATGACTCATGGATTGTCAAAATCTGACAATTGACAACGGGGATTGATTGCATTCTGAATCAACCGCCAATATAAAACACGAGTGTGCTGCCATGTTATGTGTTTTTTGTCATGACCAATCCACGTTATTGTTTTCTATGCCTGTTATTTATTATTTTTTTTTAACTTTCATCTTTGTTTCCGGTTTACGCTTAAAGCATCAAGGCCCCTATTTTATATTTTACTCCGAGGGGGGCTGACTTGGACGAAAGTGATTTTCTTTGTGTTTTGTACTGGGAAAGGGATGGGAAGAACCAGGGAACCGGTCCATCATAGGTTGGTGATTTTTATATTGGCTTCTATTTGTCGGATTTGAGTCGGATTTTTTTTTTTTTTTTTATGTTTTTCTTCTCTCCATCTGTTTGTTTCTAGGTTAGTTTGGCATGAAAGAGGATGATGGCCTGAGCTATAGGCTCTCCGCTCTCTTATTGGTTTCAATCCCTCTCTGCATGTTTTTTTTTTTTCTGATTTATTTTCATCATTACATACATGCGTGGTGTTTTAGTTGTCTTCTGTGTTTTTGGTTCTGTCTTTTTCTTTTTTCCCTTCCCCTCATTATTTTACGATGTTTTGGTCTACGATATGATAGTTCAATGATCTATTATTACTGAATACATGCATATTTACATACAATATATATTTATATATATATAAATATATATCTCTATAGAGTATTGGCAGATGATTGTTATGTATGAATTAAGGATACCACTTGAGACTGACGTCTGATCTTCCCCCAAGTACCCTCCAGAATTCAAATTTACAATCAGTTCTTTGTCGTTGGATAAAGGAAAAAGAAAAAGCAAGAAAAGAAAAAAAAAGAGGTGGGGGGGGAGGAAGAGGGGCGTAATTTGATTGAATTTTTAACAAAAATTGTATTATTTATTTCCATCTAACTATAGGATAAATTGACTGATTTCTTTTAACTATAAAAAAAAAATATAAAAATAAAAAAGGTATATACAAGTAAAAATACAGAGAAAGGAAATTTCGTGGTTGACGAGACAGGAAGTACGAATAACAATGTCATGGCACAGGTTAAGAAGCCGCGTGTGTGCATATATATATATGTGTGTGTGTGTGTGTGTGTGTGCGTGTGTGTACAGAGGACACCCATCGTTCTCGCCGACTTCCTTTCAAGATTTTTCTATACGATCCCGGCGATTGACGTTACCGTCCACCAGCAAAAGTCCTATCCATGCTGCATGCTGCATGCTGAAAGAGGCGTTAATATCACGAGCGGGATTTGAAAAACGGAACCCCACCCGACTCAAATGTGCCACAGATGATGGGGTTTTTAATTTATAAAAAGGCGGTTGAAAGACGGGAGTTTTAAAAAAAAAGTTTTTGTTCCCAATATGCGCCAGGTATTTTTATCCTGTGGCGAATTTTTCTTTCTTTCTTTCTTTCTTTCGCTCTTTTGTTTCCTGTTTCGACGGATAGGTGTCGTGGGATTTCTTTGGGTCATTCCTGGCTGTGCAAAGGAGAAGGGAGAAGGGAGAAGAAAAGTAAAGTGGATGGTTGGTTGGTTGGTAAATCCAAGGTCTTCGCCGGATGACATGGGTAAATTCCTGCTACCTCGAGCGAAGCGGTTTTTCGGATTTGATGGGGTGGGCATAAGTTGAATAGCCGGTGAAACGAGATGACGGATGGATGGATGGACGGGCGGACGAAGGAATGATGGGGAGATGCAAGCGATCAAGTGATAGCCAGCAATCTAGCGTTGCAGCAAGTCGGACAGCTATCCAGTATACCAGTATATCCGAATAGCGTGTTAAAAAATAAAAATAAAAAAATTAATAAAAAAATTAAACCCCCACCCCGGGATACGAACAGGTCCCAGTGCGCTTTATCTATGTGGTTTTCTTGAAGTAACATAATTAATGTACAACATCAGAGCCCGCGCGCGTCTACTTTATGAAGTAGGCATTTCGTGCACTGAAGATCTTCGGTAAAGCTTTGGGGCCCAGAAACCAGCGTGGGAAGTACCAGCGTCTAGCTCTTGAACAGCATTGAGGGGTGGCATGTGGGCGTTGCGCCGGCGGCGGCTACGGCGGATGAAAAACACTAGCGCTGCGAGTAGCAATGCAAGGCCGGCGACACCAACACCTATGCCAGCCTTGGCACCGGCGGAGAGCCCCGTGCTGTTATCACTAGAAGGGCGAAAAGAATCGAGTGAAGAGGTCGACGAAGGTTGATTATTATTCGCCGCTTGGGATGGGGTTGCGCTCCGGGATCGGGTATCAGTCGGGCTCGATGTTTGTCCTGTGGTGCCGGTGGTGGAAGGGCTGGAGGTAGTGAGGGCGTCTTTGAAGAGCGAGAGATCGGCTGATTTAAACTGGACGACGAGCGGTTGGCCCCACATAGACACCGGGCCTGTGACAACGGAGTTAACGAGGCTTTCCTGGCCAGTACGAGCGAGGACGGTTGTTGTGCCGCCTTCAGGAAATTCGCTGATGCATCCCGCAAAAATTGTGGTTGAGGAATAGAAGTTGATTGTCGTGAGAGTTGTGTAGTAGGTATAATCCCTGCGAAGGTCGTGTATATTAGCGACGTCATTGACACTGAAGAAAGGACTGGTTCTAGGATCTAGGCCAGACATACGATGGACAGCATACTGCAGTTGTTACTCCGTTAACTGTTGTAGCAGCTGGAGAGGTGTAGCCTACGGGACAGAATCCTGGGCTATACACTTGTTGATTCTGCCCACGTCCTGATCCTTCGAAAGAAGGGGGGAAACAATCGAAATCATGGGAGGCGAAGACATTCTGTATTAGGAGGCCGCCAGTGACACTGTTGTAATACGATCCTTCATAAGTCCAGCTCGACGAGCAAGAGGACGGTGGGGTAAAAACTGTTGTGAGAGGGATCGCTGTTGGATCCATTTGGCTTGAGTGATATTGGGGATCCCCAATAGTGTCGAGGCGGAGAGCTGGTAGGAACGGCGAATTGTCCGTAAGGAGGAAATTCGAGCCAAGAGCATCAAGGGGTTTGGATTGACGTAAGAGGGTGAGAAAGATATCAGAATATTCCCACCATTCCGAAGTCAATGTCCACCTTGTAGAAGTGAAGACAATCCAAAGGAGAGATTTTCGATGCGAACTTCGCGTCGGGGGATATCTCAAACGTATTAATAGGATTCTCGAAAATTAGGGCAGCCACGGACGCAAGCTGAGGGTGTTTGGCATGAAATACCGTGTCAAGCCCCGAAAATATTGACCAATGGATAGCCCTCTCATATTCCATGGAGATTTTTGGGCAGCTTGATAGAAGGAAAGTGTTTCGTTCCCGCGCAACCCACTAATTCATGGATGCAAATCCTGGTATGTTGTGCCAGTCACATCACATCGCCACTTTTAGTGCTGACGGACAGTCTGTGGCTTTGAAATCCAGGGGCTCGCTCTGGGGTAGGCAGGTTAGCATTTTGGTGCTTTTTCAGCTTCAAGATTGCACGCAGTTCGGAGTAGACAAATCTATAAATACTTAGCAAAACTGGTTGTTTGGGCGTATGCATGTTGGTGTTTGTGAAGGCGGTTGGCAGCCAACATAACTTTAAAAAGGGCGGATAACGACTTCATCCTCGAATCAACCCGACTAAGGCCAGTCGTTAGCAAGCTATTACCGCCAGGGATACAGCCCCTGTTCTTAGCTTGTTCCCTGGCTTTGGCGCCACGGAGGAGGTCTGATTATTGGCCAAACATGAAACCGAAAGCTGAAAGATTTGGACCCTCTTTCTCCCCAAGCAGCACGGCGTTTTTTGATTTCTCGACTCCGACGAGAAAAAATGTTGTTGTCCACTTCCTAGCCTCCCTGCCGCCGGATACGTGCAGCCAGCATGCTCTCTATCTTTCGCGGGCGGCGTTATGTGATTGTTGCGAGCCTCGCTACTTTCATATTCATCACGGTCTGCGTGTATTCCCAACGAGGAATTTTCTTTCAGGACTCGAGGAATGCTCTAAACGATGTCCCTCCCCAAGCGCCTCCTATCCAAGAGCATGGCTATCCCCCTAAACACACTGATGGTCTTCCTGTGGCCTTGTCTCCTCCCGGAGACTACCCCTCAGCGTTGAGCGCGGCCCCTCAGAGTCGTTTCTGCGCCGAACGATTTGACCTTCAGTACTTGGAGAATGTCGCCAAGACTCAGACTAATTACTGTGATGTCAACTCCAAGTCAAACATAACCTGTTTTCATACTCAAATCGACCCAGGAGGGCGAGTAGATTCATTCTGTGTTTCAGGACCCGCGACCTTCGACCACAGCCAAAGGAAATTCATCCTGGATTGTTCCCTTCGATCATTAAGCGCTGAGGAATCAAGCAACGGCGTGCCAAAATTTGAAGGGTTTCCGGCCTATTGGTATGGGACGGGACCGCGACAGATATTCAGCGATTTTGTACGTCTCGATAGGAGTGAAAAGCCTTCCCATAAGCTTCCACATGGACGACGGAATTTCTCGGTCCTCATTAAACGTGAAGACAGCCACTATAACGTTTTCCATTCTCTCATGGAGATTGTTGGGCTCTCCTTGACGTTGGATACCATGAGGATGGCTCAAAATAGAGACACCACCCTCCCCTTCATTACGCCAGAGGAGTTCGCCAATACCCAAGTTATTATCTTGGATGACCTCCTGGACGGGCCTTACTTTGATCTATGGAAACTCTTTGCGAAGCAGCCAACGATCAGATTGAAAGACATATCAGCCTCCGCAGATATCAATTTGGATAACATTATAGTCCCCTTACCTGGGGGTGGTAGCCCCTTTTGGCAGAGTCATTGGGAGCCGCTCGATTGTGAACAGTCGGAACTTCTGCAAACGTTTTCCAAAAGAGTTCTCAACTTCTATAACATCCGAGATGACGCTCGCCCTATGGGGAAAAGCCCGCTTGTGCTTACGTTCATCGACCGCAAGGAGAAGAGACGCCTGATTAATCAGGACCAATACATTGAGCGCCTGAAGGCCAAATTCCCAGCGGTTGAGGTTAACGTGGTTGATTTGGCTGCGTTGCCCTTTCGCGAGCAAATAAAACTAGTTCGCCACACCGACATCCTCACTGGCGTGCACGGGGCCGGGCTGACGCATGGAATGTTCCTACCTCCGCATTCAACAATCGCTGAAATACTGCCTCCCAAACTAGAAAATAAGGGTTTCCGAAACCTTGCGAAGAAAATGGGTCACAAATATTTTAGCAGCCACGCGGCGGAGCATCAGACCAGTGACTCGAAAAATGATTGGCAGTTTGATGACGTCTTCATTGAGGAGGACCGTTTTACGAATCTATTGGAAATCGCCGTGAAGAGCATGTACAACAGAGGCTTGCATGATGAGGATGTCAATTAACCATCTGTGGATGGGGTTCCTTGCGGGGACGAAACACGGTTCTTCTGGTCCAGAGGGGAATGGATTGCTTGCGGGAACATATCGTAGCAGGTTCGTCTACCTCCTCGAAGCAGCTGAGTGAGGAATGGAAAGGAGGACTACCTAATTAGGGATCGAGCTCACATTCCCGCAGAGCAAACCGCATATGAATGGATGGAGACATTCAGACACTTCTTCGACATCCGTGGATGGCCACAAGGATGGGGTGTACAGAACGTACTCTAGGGAAGGCCCGTGGCCTATTACATCGACGACGACAACAGTGGGCGCGTTTATCTCTTCGCAACGCGTTGAGTAAAGAGCATTTGCGACTTGGAGTTGGAGCAGAAACTTTTGGACGGATGGCTGGCATAATCTCAGACAAATTTAAAATTTAATGGTTGCACTATCATGTTTTACTACGTATGTCCAAGTTTTGATGGCAGTATTGCGCAGAATATATATATATATATATTTGGATGCACACGAACCTACTGTATATAACGCAAGCTCTTTGTTAGCTGTTCATAATCCCACGCAGTCGCAAGCACATCGAAGTATGACTTTGTTTGTGTAAACACACAAAGTTGCCAAAACTCATCCTGTTGTATGTCCCGTTAACTAGCCAGCCTTGCTCCTATCCAGCATCTTATTCTTCTGAACCTCAGATCTACTTGCCGCCACCCACCCACTATCCTTGCACGTTATCCGTTTTTTCCTTATAAGGACAGTGGGGCCCGCTAGTTGGGGTACTTTTCATTGACAGCGGTCCCTTGACATGGAGATCTAAGGCAAACCTACCCTCACAGTGCTCAAACACAATGTGCATCGAAAAAGACATATTCTTCCAGGAAGCAGAAAAGTCAACCTCGCTCAAAGCGCCACTGGACTCAAAATCTTTCTTTCCCAAGGCGAGTATGTAAGTAAGGTGTTTGTGATCCATCACCAGCTGAAAGGGTTGCAACCCGACTTCACCAGCCACAGGACGCGGAGAATTAAGCGGATACCAAGATTGGAGCCATGCACTATTCCTACACGCGACGCTGACTGTTTCGGTTTGGAAGGGGTCGCATCCGCAGGGGTTTGACAACCCGCGAAAAATAGCCCGCTTTCGTTAGTCAACTACACCAACTCCTCCTTTTCGCAGTGCAAAAACGTTAAGTGGTCAATCTACCATATCGCAATCATTTAGCTCTTGTTAGGCCACTGGGACAAAAGGGTCCTCTTACCACCAGCACCATCCTGGTTGTAGAGGGGACGAACCACCCAATCCAATCCCTCCAACAGCTCTCTCTTTCTGGCCTGCGCCAAACTCAAACTAGTCCTCCCTAGCTCTACCACCTCATTTTCTCGTCATGACACTTGAGAGGCCAGATGCTGTCCGCTGTCAAAGCTCTCTGCACGCAGTCCTGTTAAAGACCCACGCAAGGCACGGCACGCTAAACTTAATCACCAAAATATTTGAAATCCTCCGTACATCCCCTTCCTGTGCAGTTGATGGGGGCGGAAAACGCCGTCGCTTTCATGGGTATGGACAACCTGCCCCTTTTGTGATCACTAGCTCAACCGAGGATTTGTCTGGTCGACAGCCAACGTAAAACGCAACACGGATCGCGCGTCTGGTGCCTTGAGGAAAGGGTGTAGGCCGTGTGGAATGGGTTGCAGAAATGCGAAGGGTCATATTAGGATGTGAACTTTGATACCCCTTTTTGCTCTCGAGTCACTCAATCGAGCATAGCCTCGCAGGGTTGTAGTGTGATATCCCTGACACTTTAGCCATGCTCTGATCCCGAAGCGAGTTAATGAGAAAGATCATATATTTACTCCGTACACAGTTTGTCTTCTAAAGGTAACTGATAAGAGTAATTTTTCAGCTCTCTCTGTAATGAAACATCCAGGTAGACAGCATGTAGAGGAAAGCAAAACCTGGAGACTATAGGATTTTGTGAAAAAAAAAAAAAAAACTTCCTTCGATTTTACATCCACTCGATAATGGAGTCATCCCATGTGCCTTGGATTAAACGTGGGAGGCGCCTTACAAAGAAGGTTGTGGCATCTGATGCATCTCTTTCGGAATTTCGGGAGGATAAATTAATGAGAAAGTTGAAAGCAATACGCGGGAGGAACTAAGGGAAGAGATCAGAGTATAGAAAAAGTATCCAGCATATGGGTTGAAAATGTTATACAAAGTTGAAGAAGCAAAATAGTAGGTTGTGACGGGAAACAGGTGGAAAACATTAAGACCACACATAATATGGACTAATAATGTGTGATATAAACCGGAGAAACAAAAAAGTCGTTTAAATTAGAAAATGAAAGAAAAAGCACCGGATACCTGTGTATAGAAGCAAAATCGCATGATAAGAATGGAATAGTTGGGAGTTTGGCGACCATCATTTAATAAAGTTCCAAAACGGGAGATTCGTAAATGACGTCATAACGGTGAAGTATCAACGATAGGAACAAAAAAATATATTTAGAAATGTATATGCACAAGATGGTAGTTGAGTAAAAAATATCAAAAACTTATAAAATACACATTTAAAGCGAAAACAGAATAATGGATGACAGAAACAAAGGCCCTGAGGCGTCTCAAGTCCTTGGGCGGGTGATCAAATCAGTATAATATTATCTGCAGCAATCGCAAAAGTCAAGTTAATGTAGTGCGCGAAGGGGGAATTTAACAAATGTTATTCTTACCAATTTTGCTGCTCGTTACAATCTTGGTGCTCCAGTAAAGCTCTCAGGAACCTTGCAACTTTTCAGACTCTTTAGCCTCAATCAAACGTCGACTGTCCTTCCGTTGTCGTGTAGACCGTCTGCTTGGTTGCTGGGCTGACTGCGCTTTGAGTGTGCCAGCTGGTTTTTGTGTGTTGGCCCTAGCCCGGGCTCCACGAGACGAGCTTGTAATTTTTGGCGAAAACTCTGTCATCCTCACGTCCTTGGTCGGGCCATTTAGAGTGGCGCCAATTCCGTCAAGGGTAGAGATCTTGGATGTTCCATCATCTGAAAGAGAATCCAGGGAGGAATACTCCATTTCCGTGATTGAGGAATCGCTTTCTGGAGGTGTGCTTTCCAGTGCGTAATTGGGTATGTTGCGCAACCCCAGATATATATTTGTTGCAAAAGCAGTTCCGGGAGACTGTGGCGGGGTCGTGCAGAAACTATATTCCTCTAAGACTGAGCTTACATCACTCAGACTAGAGTCCGTGAAGTCCTCAAAATCTTCAGAAGTATTCAAAGGGGGAGGCGCTCCAGGGTTGACAGGATTGAAGCTGTAAGGATAATACACTATGGGTGTAGGTAAAACGGCCGGTAAGGGTGCAACGGGGTAGCCGTAGTGCCAACTAAGCTGAATTTCCGCTGTTCTCATTTCGAGAGGGCTGCGGCCAGAAAGCTTCAAAAGGGCCAAAATAGCATGGCTCTCTTCCTCTGTCAAGTGATCTCCGCTAGGATCGATTAAAGTGTCGGTGGATGACGGACGCGGGATTGGCTCAAATGCGGGTCCCGACATGATGGGCTAGAAAAGATACTGTATTTGTTATACTCGTGAATATCTACATCCCAGGAATAGCGGCCAGAAGAAGACAGAAGGGGCGATGGAGTGTAGCAGCTGTTGTAAACAAATACCGGGAAGAACAGTGAAGTCGAAAAGTCGAAGGGTTACTTACGACTATTGGGTTCCTTTTTCTATTTTCTTTTCGTTTATGTATATATACGTATCGGCAAGATGTATAGTAAACAAAATGGTAGTGAAGATGCAAACGCTTTTGGTTATCGGGAGCGGCGATGGTACACTTGTATGGAATATTATCCCCCCACGTTATCGAAGTAAAGCGAGTGGTGGTGAGAAAGAAAATGAAAGAAGGAAAGGAGAGGAACTGACGCTGCTAAATAAGGAGAATGTGCCACCGAACTCACCTTCCAGTGGTAACTCAGAAATCCCAAAAGTATATCTAAATAAAAATGACGCAAATTTTAAACGCGTCGGTGAGTTTGGCCCATTGGTGTTTGAATCATTGTTGCACCTCCTTCCCTGAAATCTGGGTTGGGGCAAGAAAGTAGAGAAATAGGGGCTCCAAGGTTAACAGCCACGCTGCCAGTTGAGGCTCTTACAGCCCCCAAGATTGTCGACATCAAACAGAGATGATAAAGGAGGAAGGAATCATAGAGAGAGGACACGAACAGGGAGGGAAAGTGCAACCATCTAGAGTACAAAGCATTGTAGGGCAGCCGTGATTGGACGGCTTGGTGCAGGGTGAAAGCCAAAATTGCCGCGCGCACCTATGCTGTTGAGTACCGACAATGTTAATTTTGACATCATTTTGGTGATGTGGGTTGGTAGAAAGCTGGCCATGAGTGTGGAAGAATGATTCTATCTTCTACCTGTCTATCAATGACAGAGATGATGAAAACCTCACCACATTTGGGCAGCAAGTTAAAAGAACGTCAGCCGTATGAGCATAAAAGGAGAGGGCACAATTGTGACAGGAATGTCTTGAGAGTTTATAGCTGGATGTTAGAAAAGAGAGTAACAGTCAAATGGAGATAAAGGAGTAATATGAGAAATGGCAGTAAATAGTGTAATTGAATTTCATTGAGGGTTTTGAATGTGCTATCATTTATTCTTGGAGCCTAGCTATTACAGCCTACCCAAAATATTGACGATAGGCTGTTGCGAGACATGGGATTTGGGGAGAAGAAGATCAAGGAGGTTAGTTCAAGGTAGAAGGTTAGACCAACATCGCCAGCCTGGTTGCCTATTCTCAAGGTTCGGACCAAGCCAACTGTTCGGTGACTGGAGGTGCCCCATTCTTGGAGTAAGTAATTCGGAGGCGGAGTCGAAGTTTCCCTTCTAGGGGCTGCAGTTGCTCAAGAACATCAGTTTTTGTTAGCCGTCGATCAGAGTCCAGCAAAAAAGAGAGAAAACGGAAAAGGAAAGCATACCCCATTGATAGCAGAGACTTTCATTCCTTGGACGCCTTCCTGTCCCCTTTCCAGGTCAGCTTTGTTGATGGCATTGAGCTGAAGTTTTTGAGATTTAGGAACAGCCACTTGTAATCCCACACCGGAAAAGCGATCGAAAGTAGATGTATTACGGAATCGAGCCAATATTTGGGCACCAGAGTCACTCCGCTGAATTTGCAGTGTCAACAGCAGATCATTCTTCTCAAATACGGTGTGGCCGGGGGGCACGGAGCTTGGGGAAGGTGTCTGAGCAGGAGGGGAATTAAGCTCTCCTAGAGGTCCCATTGGCGATGTAGAAGACTGTGGCGCTTGGGGTGCCGATGTGCCGTTTGAACCAAAAAGATCCATGATACCGCTTACATTAGACGGCTTGGAGGACGAAGGCTGAAATTGGCTAGATGTGGTAGCGGAAATAGAGTCGCCGCCCAAAATATCAGCCAACAGGTCAGCTGTGTTCTGGGATCTACCAGCATTGTCAGTGATGTTGGCAGAGTTATCGTCGGAGCCACCCATAAGGTCAAGCAATAAATCCTGCTCTGATGGTTTGGTTGGCTTTTTTGATTTGTCTCTCAGCAATCTGCTTTGCCTTTTGTTGGTTGCTTCTCCTAGGACTCTCTGCTCTTCGCGGATTTCAGGTGGGGGCATCTTCTCTAATACGCCACGCCTTATTTGGTCGTACCCAAACAGATTGGTGTACTCCACAGCCCTTTGTTGGATTTCGACACTCAAATCTGCAGATCTACTGCTAAGGAGACGTCGAATACGTTCGATCTGCGCGGGTTCGGAGAGTCTTGTCGATAATTTCATTGCAGACGTTATAATGTATTCCGTCACTGTTTGGGTAGCATAGGTGCTATTAAGTATATTGGTAAAAAGGTCCACTATATCACTTTCCTTCACTTCCTTCACTAGTTCTTCCTCCTCGTACTGGCCACCACGGAGAAGAGCATCTCCATACTCGCCTATAACCCAGGAAGCAGCTAAAGTTAAGGCTTCTTGCGAGATATCTTCTTTCAAACTAGCATAGAGTTTTTGTACGGAATATGTTTGGAGCTCGGGAGTTGTTGCAATCAGGCGGACAAAAGATGACAAAATCTGCTCCTTGACATAATTGCCTGCAAGTTTTAGGACTCGAAGCATAGTGTCAACATGCCATCTCTTGTTGGGGGCAAATCGATCCGCAGCTATTCCAATTTGGGTTGTCATGACCGGCTTGAACTCATTATCAGCGACTTCAAGGAAAGCCAGGAGCTCTCTGACAAGCACTCTGACGTTTCCTTCGTTGATTAGCGTAAAGCTAAGATCCAGAGCACGTCTTCGTATACTAATATCGGCGTCCCGCAAACACTCTAGGATGGTATTTCGGTGTCTTTGGACAGCATTTGGCTCAACAGCTACCACCTTGATGAGAGTGTTGAGTGCTACATATCGAATATTGTTATCCTTATTAGCTAAGAATTTGCCAAGGATGTTGACTCCTAGCACCCGAAGACCAGAGTCTGCTTCGATATCGAGAATTGTCAAGACAGCCTCGTAGAGAATGGAGTTGCCCACATTTTTAGAGGACTCCGTGTTAGTAGCGACTTGGGCAAGGATGTCATTGATTAATTCGCTTGTCGCCGCATCACCCCTGCCGAGGACTCTCAGGAACCGAAGTATCTTTACCTGCAGGAATGGGTCGGTAATGCCTGACACGTCATGCTCTGGAGCATATCCAGATGTCGTAAGGCTTTTCAACACTCTCACGAGTCCAGGCACCAGTGGAAGGTATTTTTCAATAACCTCATGCCCGCCTTCTGCGTCGTCATCTTCACAGAACTCGATCGCGAGAGTGAGGCCACATAGTAAGACTCCATGGTTCCGATCCGACAGAAGCGCCTTGGATTTATCTATAAAATGTTCCTGGAGATCGGGGACTTTTCGGCATATACGCATAGCACAAAGGGCAGCTTTTCTGCGGATATAGGGATTCGCAGTGGATATGAGCGACTCTACTTCGGGAAATAGGTCCCTCGACATTTCGACAGAGGCGATGTTCCCCAACGTACAGAGTGCTAAACCGACGACATATTGATTCGAGTTGTTCAAATCACTACGCGACAAAATGAGCAAAGTGCTTATTTGAAGGGGAGGGATTCATATGTGAGGCTGACTTTTTTAGAGAATTCGTGACCAATGTCAGGACCTCCTGGTTCTCATCGAGAAGTAGCATGGTTCCCAGATAGCCTAGCCGTTTGTCGGCGAAACGAGGTGACGCTAGTAGTTTGAGGCATTCTATCTGGCCGAAGTGCGTTCGTTCACCCAACGTGAACAGGTAGAGTAGCTTAGCCACATTATTTCTCCTGTAAATGCTGTGTGAGAATGTGGCCTTCCGGAGATCTGAAAGGCTTCCCCCCACATACCTTACGTTTGAATCCGCACTTTCTTCCCTGAAGCTGGCCCGAATTGCCGCACTCTCCTTCTGGATCACTGATCGCTCGTCAGCGATAGTTTTGGCCGCTCGCACATTTCGAATGAACTGCTTGACTAGGATCGATATGAGTAAGTGGCCTTAACATACTGTCGATGGGGATGAGGGGTTTAGACATACGGGAACTCATGGTGGTCGCAAGGACCCCAAAATTGGGGACAGCGAAATGTAGCTTGTCACCCGAAGCACCAGCGCTTGTATATCGCGGAAATGCTTTGTGACCGTTCCCTGGATTCGAGAGAGCGTTTGTTGGAGTGTCCAAGTCCTTATAGTCTTCATATATCAGATTCATTTCGCCCACCATGTGTCGTTGGTTGTCAGCGCGCTTAGGTCAAAAATGGACACTAACTGTATACAGTCTAGTGGGTTTCTCTATTTGAACCTTGATTGAACGTGACCTCGACCGTTGGCATCTAAGCTTGGCATCGACAGCTCCTGGGGTTTATATTATCATTGCAGCACACTCCCAACAGCTGAGATATTTTCTTCGAATGAATAGCCAATACCATGCCCCTTACATTCGAAATATTCAGGGAAATTTCTATATACTTTCTGTGCCCTTTCTTCAAAACACCGTCGGTATATTCAATGGTCACCTAGATTTAATCATGATGCTATCTACGGAGTATGCGCATTTCCCTACGACTAGGGGGCCACAGGCACCGCATGCCGGATGGAGACATGCAGAACTTTATCTGTATCACAAATACTTTTTAGTTGAACCTGATGCACTTTCTAATTATTTGCAGATAAATGATGGCCCGGGAAAACTGAGCAAGACTCATCATTACCCTTAGGCTCCGGGAGCCGAAAAATCGATTCTCGAGGAGAATATGCGTTCGCTCTGGACGTTCTTTGTGGAGTACCTGAGAACGGAGCACGTACTTTGAAAGGCCAGGGTAGTTATGGACAGCCTCTCTCGTGAATATGCTAGAAGGGCTTAGCTAAATGAATGGATCCCACTGCCATGAAAAGGTTTACCTGAGCAGAGGCTAGTCACTGGCACCTGATCACAATCTTCCAACTCGTTGTATGTTGATATTCTCGTCTGTAAATTCAGTGCCGGCTCTCCATATATATACAGTGGTTGTAGGGACTTCATGAGTGCATTGACCGGTTTTCATTGTTAGCAGATGATTCAACGCGCTGTCCTCCGCATGTAACACGCCTAATCGCTGATCGAGAAGAGCTTTCTTCCATGGGGATCCGAGTCGGTAGGTGATATAGTATCAATAGAACAAGCAAGGTGTCGTGGCCAGGCTGAAAAGCAGATAGAGCCGTTCCTCGTCGCTGTTTTAACGAACCTTCACAGCCCTATGTGCTGATGATTTTGCACGCTAGTGCCGCAAAACTTCCAGATGGCGCTAAAGCAGCATGGGGCCGTACCAGTGCGCTGACATCACCAGGAAAGTTCGCCTGAAGCACCGCTCAAGAGCCAAACATGCGAGTATTGTTATTCGTCCCGCCAGCATTGAGATAGCGTTTTCTTTCATCAGCGTTGTATATATATTATCGTTATCCTACTATGATTATCACACTGTAGCCCAATTCCTCCTTATAATTGAGTTTTATCCTAGCGTCTCTGGCGATTCTCATCATGTCATCTGTACATGTTAACGGGGTTGCTGGAGCCAGCGTCCTGCGGCCACGCGCAATGCTGCCAAAACGCCAGAGCGAAGACCATTGTCTCTCAACCTCTGCCAGCGCAGATAGGCTATCATTTGATTTATCAAGGTATAGAAAAATAGCCTAACCTCCTTAATCTTAATCCCCAGCCGCCGGTATCCTGTATATCCTGTAACTGGAAGCAGCTAACCGTCCCCGAAAGTGGCCGATCCACCCCTATTCCGGAAGACGCACCCCCATCAGTACAATCGATATCATGCGCAAGGAAGCAGATACGAGCCCAGGCGAAACGAAGATTGTTCTACTCAATCGATTACAAACCTAGAGTATCTCATTTCGACCCTGACAGCGATTATCGAGATTTCCGCGGTTTCTTTTCTCTATTTTGGGTCAGTTTGTTTATCATGGTCATGACCACGGTTGTACGGAATATAAAAGACACCGGTTATCCATTGCGGGTACAAGTGTGGTTGTTGCTATCGGCGAATGTTTGGCAGCTGGGTCTGTGTGACCTTGCTATGGTTTCGAGTACTGCACTGTCTCTCCCGCTCCATTTAAAAATTAGAAAAAGTGAGGGCTGGCTAAGATGGTCAAACGGAGGAATGATATTTCAGAGTTGCTTTCAAGCCGCATGGCTCGCTTTATGGGTAGCGTATGTGTCTTATTTATTGCATTACTTTGCGGGAAGGGTAATCGCTGACATATTTTCTTCCTCTCCAGCTTGCCGTTCATACTTAGTTGGACCTGGACTTCTCAGGTATTTTTCATTTTACACACACTAACTCTTTTGATGAAAATGCATTCCTACGCCTTCTACAACGGACATTTGAGCGAGACAGAGCATCGCTTATCCGCTCTGGATAAACCAGAAGCCAATTCACTATCTGCAGCCGTTCGGTATCCACGATTTGAGAGTCGACCAATGGAAGAGAATACGGAGTTAGATAACGGAAAGGAGGGTGAATCCCAGCGATCGATTTCTAAACTCCGCTCGGACCTTGCAACGGAGTTAACATCTCCTCTCGGTCAGGTTTCATACCCCCAAAATCTAACTTTGCACAATTATGTGGATTATCTGCTCTGCCCTACGCTATGCTATGAATTAGAATACCCTCGAACGGAAAAAATCCGGTGGATGGAGGTGTTTTTTAAGACTTTGGCCGTTTTTGGCTGTATTTTCTTACTTACACATGTTAGCGAAGAGTTCATCGTTCCAGTTCTAGACGAATCTGCGGTCAGACTGCAGGACCTGAGCAGCGGCTCTGAGAAGGCTTTAGTCCTTGCAGAAACTATTAGCATGCTGTTATTGCCCTTTATGATAACATTCCTGTTGGTGTTTCTTGTCATTTTCGAATATACGCTAAATGCCTTTGCGGAAATCACCCGCTTTGCGGACCGCAAATTTTACGCTGACTGGTGGAATTCCTGCGATTGGTACGGACACCTCTTATACCTCTACGACATATCATTGAGTTTTCTAATATGCTAACTTCTACGTTCAATAGGCTGGAGTTCTCCAGAGAGTGGAATATCCCGGTTCATCATTTCCTCCGGCGCCACGTTTATTTTTCATCTTTGACTCGATTTTCCAACTCCGAGGCGATGTTCATTACATTCTTGGTGAGCTCCATTGGACATGAGTTGGTAATGAGCTGTATCACCAAGAAAATCAGGGGCTATGGCTTTCTTGCCATGATGATGCAACTACCCATTGTTGCCGTGCAGCGTTCAAAGTTTGTCAAGGGGCGAAAGGTTCTCAATGTGAGTAGTTGATCCTAGCTTTTCTGGAACAAGCAAAACGCCACCAGTAAGCAACCCAGCTGCTAACTTCTGAGTCAACCGTTAGAACGTTTGTTTTTGGATTTCAATGATTATTGGGCTTTCCCTTGTACGTCAGCTCCTTGGGCGAGGTTTTATTTTGCTGGACGAATAATGTGTTGACTGCTCTGTTAGATGTGCGCACTTTACGTCCTCGTTTAGATACCCCCAACGAATTTACCAGCAATTGCCAACCCCTCTTTACGCATAATGACCTAGGAAAATCGTCCTCCTTTGTTGTATTACTCCATTTAGAAAACACCCTAGACAGCCGCTCCAGTTACAAATTCTCAAGAACTGGAAATTCTAGAGTAAGGGGACAGAAAGGAGAAGGGAAAAAGGAAAAAGGGAAAAGGGAAAAGGGAAAAGGGAAAAGGGAAAAATCAAAATTCTATGCGCTGCTATTCTTCCCCTCTTACCAACCTATGAAGTACTGTAAATATTCTCCTCTTATTCTCAGCTTTACTTGCTCAAGACTGTATGATAGTCCTCCCTATTTGTACACATAAACCTTTTGGCCTGCACATCAAGTGACCCATAGTTTTTCTGTCTACGCGTGACGATCTCTCCAATAATGTGATGCGTTTTTACTCAAGCCATCAGAGACTACTACGGGGTATCCTCCCTTAGAAGATAAAACCAAATTGTGACGGCCGTCACCGTATCCGTTATCAGAGTGCGGTAATCACTTTATCCGCTGACTCCTGTGAGGATGACATGGCGATAGCGATGTTCGAAAGTTGTCCTCTTCCACACAGGGTTAGGGTGGATTAGAGTTAGAATTAAGCGTTTGATAAATTTACGGAAACTGCAAATAGGAGATCAATTTGAGAGATAAGATATGCAGAAAAACCCCTCACCTTAGGTGTAGAGGTCAGGTTCATCATAATACTTTTGAATCTCCTGTTGTGATTCCCAGTTTCCGCCCAGGTGTAGCCAAACCTCAATCCGTAACCCTACCATTTCATCCACGGGCCGAGAGTTTGGGGTAACTAATGCGAGCTTTTGATCCACAAGTCTTCCCATGACTGAAAAATGTGGGGCGGGTGGTGGTGTGATCGGGAGCATACGGAATAGTATTGCGGGTATGATTGCTGCCGAAGTTTGCCATTTGCTGGATATAAAGTTACTTCTGTTGTGGTGTGACGTTGAGAAGATGGTTTATGGTGTGTTGAAGCTAACGAGAGGGAACTATAGTGTAATACGTAAAATTTTAGATAGCAATGGGGAAGATTCTTCAGTTGATATGAGTTTTATGATTGAAGACGTTGAATTGGACCATACCGAAATGCTAAACTGTTGATACATAAGAATGTAGCAAAAATTGCGTTGATGAACAAATGAAAAGTTGATCATAAAGTATGAAGTAACGCCTGCCAACGAACTGGAAAATAAGACCCATACACAACAACACGCCGCCAAATGCCATAACCAATGCTCCACCAACGTGAATGAAATTTGAGCTATAAATGGAAGGGGATTCCAGAAAACACCAAATTCCCAAGTCCGAAAATAGCCTATAACATGTTGGTTATTACCGGAAGAAAATTCCCGGAAAATTCCCGGAAATTTTACAAGTGTGGAAGTTAAGCCTGTTTAGATATGTTCGATGGGCTCTTCCGGAAATAGCTCTTCCCTTGGCCTGTGTGTCGGTACGCAGGCTTTCAGAGGAGGGTTGGCGATATCATTGAAAAGGAAAGTGCCGTAAACAAGCATAGCGAAACCAACTACCTGAAGCCACTTGAAGGACTCCCAGCCAAGACCAAGAGATATCATCCAGATGAAGAGAGTGCGGCACGTGTCGATGGTGCTGCGGGAAGTGGCAGATACAGATCGAGTGACACTGAGGCCAAAAAAGTTGAAGCCGCTGAGTAATGTCAGTTATGATCTTCAAAACTGGTAGGAAATGCAAGCGTTTACATACCCTATACTGATCATAATTAGTATGCCCGATATCGCAACAGCCTTATTCGTAGTCGTATTGTGCCACCCTTCCCTCATATCAAAATATCCGTGCCTCCCATTTTCGGTATTGCCGATAGCGAAATGAAGGATTATCATGCCGAAAAGCGTAACTAGAAATCCAAAAATTCCTTCCCAACCAACAACCTGCAGAGGATCCATGGCATAATTCTCAAGAATCCACTCTTCCAAAACGAATTGGGTGGCTGTGAAAATTTGGGCTCCTGCGATCAATAGCACCCCAATAATCGTCCGTACAGCTACTGGAGTTTCACCAGAAAAACCGTCAAGTTCCTCTGCCCTTGAAATCAGTTGCGTCACGGTTCGGGAGTCACCCAGAGCTTCAGGATTATCTTTAAAGACGGCACCGGCAAGTCCGACAATGCCAACTCCAAGGACAACAACGACCAGAGCCAGCCACTGGTATAGATATAATTTCCTGCGAAGAAAAAGTACGCTGAAAAGGCCGACGAAGAGCACCAGTGCACCTCGTGTCATCTGATATATGCTTGCAACGACAAATAACAATCCGACATTCATAAGCGTGGTACCAGTGATATCACAGCATGCTGGGGCAGCCAGCATGAATACCTTCCAGCCTTTCAATTTTATTCTACCATCATGTTCTTTAGAGCGCTTTGTAGTCGAAGCCCGCGGACTTCCATTTAAGGGAGAGGTGGAGTCTAATTCATCGTCGGACTCGGCAAGGTCATTGTCCGCACCGTCAACTGGCTCATAACCACCGGTGAGAAGGGATGCTTTAGAGGAACCGCCGAGCCGATGGCTGATATACCGATTCCAGAACTTGCACGCCAACACAACCAGCCAACACCCCATTTCTCCGATGAACATTTGTAGACTACTCCCATTGTTATCACCCCATTTGCGTTTAAGAAAGGGAAGGTTTGAAAACATACGTTTGGACGACAGGTTGTTCAAACACCACCCGCTTTTTTGGGTCGGGGGAATCGCAGTTGCGAACACATTGCATGTCCTGTTAATTTCACAGCTTGTCAGCGGAAACTGGCCCAAAAGTGGGGAGGTATGTAGAACAAAATTGACCTGGTATTTTGTAAGGATCGTGTTGCAAACACCAGTCACCAACATCATGGCGACCAGGAATGGAATGAGTGACTTGGGTGCCATTTCGACTGTAATATCCAAGCAGCCAGGGCGGGTTGTTTAGTGTGCTGGATATCTGGATGGCAAATAAAGTCCTTTAAGAGCAATGTTGTGGGCGAATGCTTGGTTAGGAAGGCATTTCGCCTGGGTGCTGCATTGTTGAGGTCAGTGGAAAAGGCCATCCAGATCGTTCATCATGTGGTCATCTATCTGGCGCTTGTTATCTGGTGATCAAATGCGCTTATCGCGCTAACTTACTTACTAGTCAATTTAAATTACATAATCATCCAATGAAATCTTATTCAGATGAGGTGGTGAAACAACGGCAGAGGCAATAGGGCCTTGACACCTAACTTGAAACCAGATATAGGCATCGAGCCCCGAAACTAACCCCGGATTTTGGGGAAGGCTAGCCTAGTGGTATGTAACATGTTTATCATATAAATTTCTAGTTCGCGCAAGGACTTTTAGTTCCATATTTTATCTTTTGACCAAATCAATAATCATTTCTGTATCAAAATACATTAAACCACACTTTTCCCATTTCCTCGAGTACACAAAATGCAAAGGCAAGAATGGGCGACAAAAAAAGGATCATCACACTTGTAACCAAAAAGGCCTTTGTTAATGGGGATGTCCAGTCCAAAGCTGTAAAAAAGGTAATGGCAAAACATAACGCCGATGAGATCTAAGAACCAGAAACACCTTGCTTTTCAAAAAAGAAAAGAAAAGAAAAGAGAAGTATCATGGCAAAGGCCTGGATAAGATACGAGGGGACGAATTTAAATAAAAAAATGAGAATGAAAATGAAATGGGGCTCCAACGGCCATATGAAGCCAAATATATAAAAATCTAACCATAAATCCGAGACGCGAATGGCACCAAAAAAAAGACACCAGAATCCTCCAGCCGCCATGCAAAACTGGCCATCCCGACGGATGGCTCATTGTTTTTGTGAAATCCTGTCCGTTATAGGCATCAAAAAGACATATTAAGGAACTGCGAAAGAGATTTTTTTAACAAGTGAAAAAAACTTCAATCGGTGCAACAAAACTAGATCGAATATACAACCTGTTCAAGATTGTTCCCGTTCAGATCATATTCATTCTCTTCATGGGCATCCCAGTTGACCTCCTCCCAGGGCTCATTCATTAGCAAACCCCCTTCAAGCTGGCCGGGGAGATTGACCCAGTCCGGCGGGATCCAGCTATCATCGTTCGATCCGCTCATGTTCACATCAACCTCATCGTCCCTGGAGCTATCAGTATCCTTGGGCGTGTGCGTATTCGCGCTGGTATCTGTAGACTGTGGTGTATCTTTCTCTCGAATATTCGTAAAGACATCTGAGATCAATACTTCTTCAAGAGGATCAGACTCAAGCCCAGGGAATGATCCCCAATCACTAAAACCAGAGCGGATTGTCTCTATCGAGATTGCACTCTCAGCCCACGGGTCCTTGACGAATACCATATCCTCAGGCGACGATTCTTGCTCGCCGTTTTTACCATTGTCCTTCTTGCTTTCTTTGCTCTGCTGCTCTTTAGCATTCGACCCAGCTGTTCCATTGCCGGTAGCAGCGGGTCCTTGGGATAGTTTTGCATTGTTCGAACTTGGAGAAGGCTTCATCCCAGCCTGGCTTACTGAGCGACCAGCGGGGGTTGTTCCAGGTGTCATATGTTCACTGTTAAGCTTGGGGGTTGAGCTTGGCTTGCTTGGTTGTGGCGGGCGCTGCAATTCAGGCTCAGGCGCGTTTTTACGCTTGGGTTCATCTTCTGCTGCCTCTTGCGTTTTCTTTTCTTGTTTATCGATAGCTAAGGCCGTACGATAACTCTCAAGAACAAATTCAAGTGCATTTTCAACGGGTTCCTCAACTTTGTGGAGCTCATTAATATGGGTATCAAGGGCGACTTGAGTGGCAAAGCCTCTAATATGATGTTCGCATTCAGATACAGGACATCGGAAGGAGTTCGAAACGGGTGGTGTTGGTTTATTTGTCTCTGCTGCAGGAGTCTGCTTTTGACCCTGCGGTGTGGATGCGGGTGCTGCAGGAGTCGAAGTAGCAGACGTTTTAGCCGCTGGATTTTGTTTCCGCCTTTTTGCGGGTGGAATCACCAATTTATCCTTCGTCAAGCCGGGTGGTCCGTAGGCATGTGGAACACCTTGTGGAGATGGGGCTCCTAGTGGGAAAGGTGGCTGTAAAGTCGTCGGAGCAGGAGGGGCTGCATGATTCTGGACTCGCCTTGCACGTTGGAGGGCTTCCTCTTGCTGACGTTCAAGTTGTTGGAGATTACTCGCATTCAGAGGGGGAATGGCAGGCTGTGGTTGAGCATTTGGTGGAGGCTGGGAAGCGTGAGGCTGCGCGGCATTTCTTGCAGCTGCTGACGCTTGATTCGGCTTCGGGAGGTGACTGATCATCGCTGCGAACCACTTTTTTATATATGCGATGGCGGACACAAGTTGCTGCTGCGAAATTGTAAACTGGTCAACTAGTTGCCAATCCGGGCCTTTAAATTGTTTCATCAATGCAACTCTCTAGTTTTAGTTTTAAAATCGTGGAGTTAGCGGGTTGCCACAACTAGCCAAATATTTGATCGTACATAGCTCGTAACTTACCATTTGCAATAGCACTTGAAGCGTTTTCTCTTGATTTGGTAATTTGGAGACCCAGTTGACCAACGCCTCCATTCGCCCAAGCATATCAGTACAGTCCGTAAGCACTTTCGACATGACCAGTTTGTGCTCGTTTGATAATGCTACTGCGGTATTGTTGCGATCCTGCTTGACACATTCCG